>NC_042997.1:132727927-132752927 GCF_006345805.1 Octopus sinensis | reverse complement strand
TAGATAGATAGATAGATAGATAGATAGATAGATAGATAGACAGACAGGCAGATATAGAGTGAGAGAGAGGGAGTGTTAGTGAGAGACTGCAAGTGTTTCCACTTACTACGTAACTGTACAGGTAAATTGAAAAAAATCGATAAGTAGAGTAAATTCGTTACGTACTTTAACTCGGGCCACTTCATATCTCATTAATCAGAGTTTAATGCCCGGAAGAATTCCACAGACGAATATGATTCATGGTGAAAGCTATTGACAATGCTTCAAAATATGCTATAAAAACAACATGTATGTGTATATATATATGTATGTGTTGCGTGTGAGCATATATATGATATATATATATATATACACACACCGTATAAATTTGTTTGAAATGCTGTCGTTATCGTCATTACACTTCGAAAAGCTAGTACAGTTTCAAATACCATAGATGCTAAGAAAAAAAACATTCTTTCATTTTTTTCACATTTAAATTTTCTTATTTCTAAAATATTTTAAGTTTTGGTGGACCTTTGACATCGTTTGTCGACGGTATTGCAGCAAGAGTAACGTAACCTCCTTTGCTGTGCCTGAGCTGTTTCCACATGCAAATATTGGCTCCAACTACCCTTACTACTTCTCCGTTTATAGATATGTCACGAAAGTACGATAAGTTAATACGTTCGCAGTATTACCGTGACCGCATCTGATGCCAGATTTTGGTTAGTTTAACTATACATATCCCACTTAGGATCCCTACCTGCGGATTTTCATTAGAGTTTATATTGCCTTACTACTTTACTCTTTCCTTTAAAAAAAACGCTCACAGGTAACAGGACTCATCATTCTGCTTTTAAACTGTCGCTCAACTTCGCACTCAGTGACAGTCCCGGGCACAATATTTGATTAATTATCTGAGAAGGCAGAGTTTCTGAAGCAGACCACACTATTGTTCTCGAGTGTCTTCGGGCAAGTCCTACTACTATAGTGAGCATGACTTGTGCAGAGACACGTCCTTCAAGCTTGTACTCATCTAATTCAACAATTTTCTTGAGCTCTGTAGTCTTCGGGATGGTCTGCGAATCCGACTGTTAATTTCATAATGCTTTAATACATTTGAAAATATAAAACATTAACAATCCGTGTCATTGAGAATAATACATTTACATTATTTCGATGATATGTGTTACAAATGAAACTTTTAACACCCTGTTTAAACCTCAGATAACTCCTGCTCAATATTCATATTTTAACTCCATTGCAAGACTTAAAAACATTTGCTCGATACGCCGGTGCTACATACCGTGGAACTCTGAAACAGTGCTTCTCAGAAGATGATGTGGACTGGAAAAGCACTCCGCAAGAGGCTGCAGTACTATATTCACCGAGTTAGTCTCTTAGCTATAATATTATGTGCCTACTCATCATTACATTCCCAGAAACTTCAGTATAATCATCAGGACAGCATAGCAGAATACATATTTAATCAGATACAACCAGAGTAAAACAATTCATGCCTAGTTCATACCTAGATTTTACTTGGACTATATGCAACATAACTCTGACCCTCGATGAAAACTGTACAATTCATTTGTAGCGAAGATCTTGAACAGTGTGATCTGCCAGCACAAGTGACAACACCGAGCCATGAAGTGTCAATTTATGTATTGAAAAGGAAGGACGACACTTTCAACGCTTCTTATAAAGTTTTTTTTTAAGTCTTATAAAGTCTAATATATTCTTTCGTAGTCTTATACCATCTTATAAATATTTATTTTGCAGAGACACTTTTTGAACACCCTTTATAAAAAAAGGGAGATTACTAGATACTCAAATTATGACCTAGGGAATTTATCCCGTAACACTGGCTTTTAATTTCTCTAGCATTTCGTGAGTACAATATAGTTCTTTTTATATACCTAATATTTTTGAATACCAAATATTTTTTCCTAGAACATCGGAAATTATATTCTAATCAATTTAATCCTAAATGACAGCAATGTTATTGTGATGTAAAGAAAGAAAAAGACGGAAGCGAAGAGAGAATTACGGTAGTCTTACCTGTCGGTTCGCAAAAAGAGTCACTTTCAACACCCACATGCTGTCTCGATCTCCAAGATTCACTCCACGTCCACGTGCGCTATCCGTCGCTGCACAGTCTCACACGTCCGCCCTCGTGATTCGCTGATGCCGCATGTCCACCGCGGCACTTCCGGTGGGACCCACCGGCCCCACTTCCGAAAGGACATGCCTACTCCCTCACTTCCGATTCTTCCCTACAACACAGCCTGGCTCATAACACCACAGTTATATTTTTTCTCCGTAAAACTTCTAGAAAGCATTATCGTAGTATATATTACACCACTCACGTTAAGTTATGCTTGTATTCATCCCATCTTCCTTCCATATATTTCTCTGTAGTACTTCAAAAAATTATAGTAGTATAATATAAACATATTTTTCATTCAATCTTTATTTACATTCCCAATCTAATTCTTTGTATATTACACTGTTCATGATAAGTTACCAGCTCTGTCACATAAACTTTTATGAATATATTCAAATTTAAATTTAGATTTAAATATAATAATAGATATATTTTTAGAATAAATTTGATGTTTCACCAGCATTTTAACGTTCAATATTAGCTAAAGTTTAAACGATAAATATCTAATCATATGAACTCTGCGTCTTATGTTTTTTGTTTACATTTGAAAATTCCTAAACATAGCTCAATAGCTCAATATCCTTCCGGTGTTTGATATCACATCTGTTTAATTATCTATCTACCTATATTTTTATGTATGTATGTATAAATAAATATATATGTGCATGTATTATATATATGTAATAAGTCATTTCGTAATTCAAGACCGAAAATATACTTATTTTTCCTACGATATCCGACAATATATCGTTTATTACATCTATAAAAGTTACGATTATTAATGATTCAAACATATTGTTGGATTGAAACGTATGTAGAATTTTTTATATCACACACACACACACACACACATGATGTTTCAATGTACCAAAATCACTCACAATGCATTGATCGCACCGGGACCATAATAGAACGCATTTGCTCAAAGTGCTGCGCATTTGGACTGAACCCGAAAGCACACGGCTGCAAAACGAGCTTCTTAACCTGACAGCCATGCCGGTTCCGCAAGCTTTTCGCTTTTGAGATATTGCTAAATACCAATTTACAAGCATTAAAGGAATGAAAGACAAATCACCTTTTCTCTTTGTAAAAAAATGCAAATCTTATATAACTGATATTAGACTGATCTTGTAAGGTTGTCTTTGTTAGAACCTCCCACCGAATCTGCTTGAAGCCAAGTCACATTGTTGACGCGGACCTGAATTTGAAACCCGAAACATGTGCTTGCGCACCAGTTTATCATCAATAAACGAGTCACGTTTTCTTTATTAACTAGGTTATTCACTTCTGTTGACAACAAAACCAACAATATTTGTTGATTTTACATCGTTGTATTTTCATATCTGAGTTATAGATCTTCATAGCCTTTCCAATAACGTTCGACTTCATTAGCTCAATATCCTTCCGGTGTTTGATATCACATCTATTTAATTATCTATCTACCTATATTTTTATGTATGTATGTATAAATAAATATATATGTGCATGTATTATATATATGTAATATGCACGTGTATACATATGCATCTATGCTTATACCATACACACGTGTATATATATATGCACACACACATTTATCTAAACATATATATATATATATATATATATAGGGAGAGAGAGAGAGAGAGAGAGAGAGAGAGGGAGAGAAAGAGAGAACGAGACAGACAGATACACAGAGATAGATAGACAGACAGATACACAGAGATAGATAGACAGACAGACAGATACACAAAGATAGATAGACAGACAGACAGATACACAGAGATAGACAGACAGACAGATAGATAGATAGATAGATAGATAGATAGATAGATAGATAGATAGATAGATAGATAGAGAGAGAGAGAGAGAGAGACAGATAGATAGATAGATAGATAGATAGATAGATAAGTGATAGATAGATAGATAGATAGATAGATAGATAGATAGATAGATAGATAGATAGATAGATAGATAGATAGATAGATAGATAGATAGATAGATAGATAGATAGATAGATAGATAGATAGATAGATAGATTAAAGATACCCTGCACTTGAAAATTGATAGTCTTTGTATATCAGTTACAACAAAGAACACATCATAGTTGTCTATAACTAATTAGTAACCATTATAGGAAAATACAAACTCCCTTTGCTGCAAGGTGTTTTAGTCACGCATGTAGTTTCTTCTTTTTGATGTTTTGAATTTTCAAAGTACACCGCTGTGTTTACATTTATCTATGTCGTATGCGACTAGTGTGTTTTATGTACAGGAATGTGATAATGTGATATTGTATGCGAGTGTGTATCCGAAATGCATGTATTTGTGTGTGTGAGCGCACGCGCAAAATGCAAATCTGTATGTGCATTTGTGCGAAATGAATATGTTTGTGTATGCACGTACGTAAGTGTGCGCTTGTTTTTATCAGCTCAAAAACCATCGCCATTTTCTTTTCAAATGAACAAAAACATGTATGTATTTGCAAACAAGAGTTTGATATTAAATCTATCGGTGATAATAAATCGCTCTCAGCTAGTAATAACCACAACTCGCAGAAACCTCGTTTACTATTATATCGCCTCAATTTTTCAAATGACTCCATTCTTTGTATTTGTCTATGTATTCTTAAAATTTGGACTAATTCGCAGCAGGTGGTCTAAAACGCAACGACAAAAACATATGATGATGCTGATGACTTCATGAAGATAATTTCCATTTTTTATATTCATTTTCTTCTGTTTTGCTGGGTTTTTTTTTGAGAAATTGTTGTAAGCGTAAATGGAAATAAAACAATACGAAAACAAATACACTTGAAGTTGATTTAGTATTAAAAATTACAAGTGTTCCAACACTTGTTCATTTAAAGAAACACATTAGTTTCAGTAACGAGTTACTGGAGGTCTCAGCTAGAAATGCTGCCAAACCTAAACCTAATAATCACGTAGTATGATCTTAAGAGAAAAGAAAAAAAAGGGAAGAAAGTCTTGAATAAGGTAACCTTAGATATTCTATTCCCGAAAATAAGGCAGGGATGGTCACAGGTAGAAAGTATTCGATTGTAAGCCAGCTCAAATAGAGCTGATCTGAGGATAAGGCAGTATGAAACTCTAGGGAGAATTGGACAGCAGAAGGCCTTCAGAGGAAAGGCGGCGAGCTGGCAGAAACGTTTGCACGTCGGGCGAAATGCGTAGCCGTATTTCGTCTGCCGTTACGTTCTAAGTTCAAATTCCGCCGAGGTCGACTTTGCCTTTCATCTTTTCGGGGTCGATAAATTAAGTACCAGTTACGCACTATACCTTTGTCTGTCCTTGTTTGTCCCCTCTATGTTTAGACCCTTGTGGGTAGTAAAGAAATATGTATTTCGTCTGCCTTTACGCTTTGAGTTCAAATTCCGCCGAGGTCGACTTTGCCTTTCGTCCTTTCGGGGTCAATAAATTAAGTCCCATTTGCGTACTGGGGTCGATCGAATCGATTGGACCCCTCCCCCAAAATTTCGAGCCTTGTGATTAGAGTAGAAAAAATCTTCAGAGATGGAACCCTCCCCTCATGCAAGTGTTTCGGCCCTTAACTCTAGACGGGGTGGAAAGACTTGCATGAGTATTCTTCTTCTCTGAGTTGATTTCAGGGAAAACAAACGTCTATAACAAAAGACATAAATAATTGTAATAAGTTCAAAAACTGGTAGATGAAGTATCATATTGGTAGACTGGTTATTACGAGGGGCGTTCAATAAGTAATGCTCCTGACCCACTTACACTTGTTCGATCTAGCTGAAATTTTGCATGTGCAATTATTTATATCTCTATAGATTAAGTGGCAAATTACAGCTCTGAACTAATTGTGGTTTCCGATTTACAGGTGTTTGAACTGAGTCAAGTGTAAAATGGAGCATGTTGAGTGTCGAGCAGTGATCCGTTTTTTTGTATTTGAAAGGACGCACACCACGGGAGACTTTTGATGAAATGAAAGTAACTTATGGTGATGATGCCCCATCATATGACCTTGTAAAACGCTGGCATCGTGAATTCAAGCATGGTCGGAACTCTGTGGAAACAGCTCCCAGATCTGGTCGCCCCCTTCTGCCATTGATGAGGCATCTGTCTGTCAAGTTGAGGCTGCCATTTTGGAAGATCGACGCATAACTATTCGCCAAATAGCCCATGAGGTCAAGATTAGTACCGGGTCTGTGGAAACTATCATTCATGACCATTTACATATGCAAAAGGTGTCTGCCAGATGGATTCCCAGGTTGCTCACACCTTTCCAGAAGCAAGAACGCGTCGATTGCTCGAGGATGAATTTGGAGATGTGCCAAGAAGATGAGTCAACATTTTTCAAAAGACTGATTGCATAGGATAAAACCTGGGTCCATCACTATGATCCAGAGACCAAAGCCCAGTCAATGCAGTGGAAGCACCGTGACTCACCTCCTCCAAAGAAGGCAAGGATGCAGCCCTCCGCTGGCAAGGTCATGCTTACAGTCTTCTAGGACCAGGACGGAGTAGTGGAGACAGATTTCCTGGCAAAGGGTGCCATAATTACAGGAGTATATTATGCTTCACTTTTGAGGAAATTAAGAGAAGCTATCAAAATCAAGAGGCGGGGCAAGATCAGCAAAGGCATCCTCCTCCTGCAGGACAACGCTCCGATCCACAACTCGCGTGTCGCCAGATCAGAAGCACAGGCGTGCGGCTATGAACTCATCCCCCATCCCCCCTACTCTCCTGACCTTGCACCCTCTGATTTTCACCTCTTCCCAGCCATGAAAGGAAAGCGTTTCCCAGTTGATGCAGCCTTGATTTCTGAAGTCACGTCGTGGTTGGAGGACCAAGCTGGGGTCTTCTACAAAAACGGTCTTCAGAGCTGCATCAAACGATGGGAGAAATGAGTAACTCTGGGTGGTTCCTATGTAGAAAAAGACTAATAACTGTTCCAAGTTTCGTTGCTCTACTGCTATGGGAAGTGGGTCAGGGGCATTACTTATTGAACGCCCCTCGTACATAGGAAATATAAAGAGAAGAGAGGCATACCGTTGTTCCTTGGTGTTTACTTCATGTCAAAGTACATCTCACGGCCCTACAACATTCTCCTGTACAACGACAATATATATATATGGTCATTCGTTTTGCTGCAACTCATTAAAGTATAACTTTAAAGTACATCTATTTTTAAAACAAGGAAGCTTTGAAGAATAGATTTACTGATCTACAAAAGATCTTAACTGTGACGGAGGAGATACCTTTGATTGTAAGTTTGATCAACCAGAGTAGACTTAGTTAAGCAGATTCATCAGCTTTTCTTCTATAAATTACAACACTGACTTGCCTGCCCAATGCCAAAAACATGATATCAAGAAAGAATATCGAGATGCTATGCGTCGCGTTCGAATTTCTTCGGTACCATGTATCTCTGTTACTCTTTGCTATAAAACTCCTGATATGGTCAATCTTCGACATATTAGAGTTGTATATGTAATAATCATTATCGGTTGTGCTAATACTGTCTTCTAAAAGTACATCACTACTAGTTCGGGCGGAGTGCTCTGATGAATATGTAATTTCTCAATACCTTATTTTTTATATTTCAATTATTTTTGTCATCAGATTTGCCATCTATAATGATTTATTTTTATCTCCAATTTAATCTAAGGACTGGGGACAGTAACCACTAATTATAATATTTATATACATTGTAACACAAGAATAGTTGGGTGAGAGCGATATTAATTTTGCTGATACTTAGTTTGGATTGAGCGAAGTTAATACTACAATGGAAAACATAATTAGAAATTATGTCCCAAAGGGATGTGGTCTTGGAAAAAGAAACAAACAAGATTGGACCATATTAATTACAACACCAAAGAGCAATTGGCTGATTGATCGAGTCCGTTAGTGCAAAGCTGAATACTAGTATGATTATCCACTACGTTTCTTTAAACTCCTGCAGATAAGATTTGAACACACTGCTTCAATCAAATAAACATTTTTGATGTAGTTGTTTGAGCTTTTTTGTTGTTTTGTCTTTGATCAAGTGAATTAGTACGGGAACCATAAATATGTTAAGTAAAGATTGAAAAAACAATTATTCAAAGATATTTTTTAGAAATAAATAAAACGATAGACGTCGCCCTTTTCAAGTCTAGCCAGGCTCATGGGCCCGGTTTCCCGGTTTTTGTGGCGTATGCCCCACCCCCAGCTGGACGGGATGCCAGTCCATCGCAGCGTTACTCAAGAAACAGGAAGAGAGAGTGAGAGAAAGTTGTGGCGAAAGAGTACAACAGGGGTCTCCACCACCCACTGCCGGAGCCTCATGGAGCTTTTAGGTGTTTTCGCTCAATAAACACACAAAACGCCCGGTCTGGGAATCGAAATCGCGATCATACGACCACGAGTCCGCTAACCTAACCACTGGGCCATTGCGCTTCCTATAAAAAAATACTTGAAGGATTACAGTGAATTATTACTATGTAAATTATCTGTTTCTTTATTACCCATAAGGGGCAAAACATAGAGGGGACAAACAAGGACAGACAAACGGATTAAGTCGATTACATCGACCCCAGTGCGTAACTGGTACTTAATTTATCAACCCCGAAACGATGAAAGGCAAACTCGACCGAATTTGAACTCAGAACGTAAAGGCACACGAAATACGGCTACGCATTTCGCCCACGTGCTAACGGTTCTGCCAGCTCACCGCCTTAATTATTACTATGTAAATTATCGAAAAGTGCGGTTATGCATTTTTGTTTAAGACATAAAGCTGAGGCAATTTCCTATGCAAATTAAGTTGCAATCACAGAAATATTTGTAATATGACAAAAAAAGTATCACTCTTACGATTCATTCTTTTGTTTCATTATTTCCCGTACCGCTAGTATGGAAAATGCAACACCTAAATCTCTTCTGGAACTCAAAAAAATCTCATCCAATAGCAGTGCTTTCATTGGTTATTGTGGCTTCTTTTCCATGGTCCTATGATACATATTAAATGCGGAATGAAGTTGAGTTGCTGAGAGTTTACTGAGTTGATCACACAGATGACATAGGGACGGTAAAATTATACAAATCACCGATCTTTACTCCGTTCACCCATAACTGGTAAAAATAAACCAGCTTCTATTTTATTGTTTCTTTCTAAATAAAGTGCAGCGCTCATGGTTGCTTCCAGACCCATTGAGACTGGTGGGAAGAAACAACGAAGTAATTTGAAGGCATATGACTCAATTCCATTGCTTGCAAAAGAATGGGCACAGTAAATGACCAGTTACACATTGACTACCTATTTCCAATGAACCGACCACCAGTTCACTACCTAGAGAATATATATGTGTGTATGTGTGTGTGTGTGTGGTGTGTGTGTGTGTGTGTGTGTGTGTGTGTGTGTGTGTATACACATGCGCATGTACGATGGGGTGGTGAAAAATTCCTGGCTTTGGGTAAAAGAAAATACAGGAGACTCAGTTAATTATGATGATTTTATTTAATATATTCCCCTCTCAGAGTCACGCACTTATTGCAGCGGTCCTTTAGTTTTTCGAAACCCCGTAAAAGAACTTGGAAAGTAGGGTCTTGACCAAGCCTTTCGCGATGCACTTAAAACCAGGAACTTTTCAGCACCCCTCGTACATGTATATATATATGCATGTATATGCATCTCATTGTTTTCAGATTGTTGTTGTGTCCTCTTTATAAAACTCTTGCAATGCACACTTTGCAATACTCTCACCATGCCCACTAAAAAACGAATAGCTAGGCTTCCACACTTTTTAATCCAACTATCCAGCGACGATGCATTTTTAGCACAAACCGCTGTACTATATTAGAAATATGTTCTAAATATAACGTCCTTTCATCTGTCAAAATGATTACGTTTTGCCAATAATTCGATTGTTTTCGACTGAAAACCCTTTCTTCATAACTGATTATAGTTTGTATGTATTCGTTTCGAACGAGTGTCTACTGCTCTCTTACGCTTCTATTACATACCATTAATAACTTATGCGAACGACTACATTAACTAATGCTTCTTTTCCTTTTGAAATGCGTTAGGGTGAGTTCTGAGGAAGGTTTGGCTGCTATGTTTAGCAACTTTATCTGACACAGAGTTTAACATTCTCACAGAGACTTTATATGAGTTTAGTCTTGTGCATTATGCTGCAAGTATTCGGACTTTTTTTCCCTTAATTTGCTGCTTCTTAGCGCAGTAAATTAAGCATTACGTATATTTTCTCTAACTTGCCCCGAAGTCCCTTGAATAAAGCATTAGAAAAAATTAAGGCCAGCGACCATTGGCATGTAACTTTGTGGTTGAATGGCAGAATTCTAAGAATTCGTATTTTCTAAAGTTGAAATCTGCAGACGAAACCAATAAAAAAACGAATTTAAGTGTGTTATATTGTTATTGTCTCTATGGAACATTGAAAACCAGTGAAGTGCCTGAAGATTGATATCACGCGTCAGTTATTTCAAATGAGTCATCAATCAATACCGTGGTTCTCTTTTGCACATTTTATACAAACATCCCCAAATACTTGCTAGAGGTATAAATCTGTCATCTTTGACATATTTGTTATTGATGAGTGTCTTTGACTCTAGGCTCAATAACTATCCTTACTAATTCGTGACACAGTAATCACGAGTTCACAGACATTGTTTCACTGGTACGACTGCTTCCACGGTTGTTTGTGCGACACGTAGCCGTATTGTGCGACACGTCATGGCAATCTACATTTACTAACAGTATTACCTTCGTTACTATTAAATTTATCCCAAGCTAACGAGAGATGCTTTGTTCTATCGTTCAACTTGCTAAAATTAACAGCGAAATTTTCTCTTAAATCACGCACTACTCCTTTCAAAACGATTGATAAATATAATCCTCGATAGCAAAAAGATAAGATGATCAGAAATGGGACACCTTTGATAATTGCAACAACATTTAAGTCAATCTTTTCTTTATGGACGTCTATGCTTGATAGCTCTACTGACCAAGCAAGACATAGTCAGCGTAGATGAGGCCTTTCGTTATGGTACTTCGTTGTTATCGCTGTCGTTCGTGTTGACTAACGGCATGGTAGCCTTTCAAGCCAACCTAGTTTCAAATAACTGATTCACTGAGATTGAATTGTTCCTAACACAGTAACATAGAAACAGAGGCGGAGGCGCGTGGTCTAGAGTATAGGGTGTTGCATTCGTGATCGGAAGGTAATTGTTTCGATTCCCGGACTGGGCAATGCGTTATGTTCTTGAGTAAATCACTTCATTTCGCGTAGCCCCAGTCCACTCAGCTGTAAATGATTCACTCTACGACGAGCTGGCGGGAATGTTGTGATCCCGGTTACTCATACGCCATGGAAACCGGCTAACCGGCCCCATGAGTCCTGGTACTTTATTTATCGACCCCGAAAGGATGAAAGGCAAAGTCGAATTCCGCCCCGGTCGACTTTGCCTTTCATCCTTTCGGGGTCGATAAATAAAGTACTACTTTCGCACTGGGGTCGATATAATCGACTTAATCCGTTTGTCCTTTCTAGCCCCTTGTGGGTAGTAAAGAAATAGGTTACTCATACGCCATGGAAACCGGTTAACCGGCCCCATGAGTCCTGTGACTCAAGGCCGTGATGTTCAGTGGGTTGATGATGATGAGAATGATGATGATGATCGTATTAACTGAATGAGATTCTGTGTCGGCTGATGTACAAATATATTCAGGTGGGATAATTGACTGAACGCACGTGATTGTTAAATAGAACACAATTATTTTACGCGTTCAAATTTCATCTCGCTGGAAAATAAATAGCAAAATTTCTAAGTCCATCCAGTCCATCATTTGTCAACAAAGTCGCTTTTGGTTTATAATATTTGAGTTATAAGTAAGGCGGTGAGCTGGCAGAAACATTAGCACACCGGGCGAATTGCTTAGCGGTTTTTCGTCCGTCTTTATGTTCTCAGTTCAAATACTGCCGAGGTCGACTTTACCTGTCATCCTTTCGGCGTCGATAAATTAACTACCAGTTACGCACTGGGGTCGATGTAATCGAGTTAATCCCTTTGTCTGTCCTTGTTTTTTCCCTCTATGTTTAGCCCCTTGTGGACAATAAAGAAATAAGAAACGTTATCACGCCGGGCGAAATACTGAGTGGTATTTCGTCTGTCTTTACGTTCTGAATTCAAATTCCGCTGAGGTCGACTTTGTCTTTCATCCTTTCGAGGTCGATAGATTAAGTACCAGTTGCGTATTAGGATCGATGTAATCAACTGGCCCCTCTCCCAAAATTTTGGGCCGTGTGCCTAGAGTAGAAACGAATATTTCCTCCTTAAAGTTTCTTTCAATTTGTGTGAGTGCCTTACAATGTCAAGTTAAGTGATTCATAATTATTTGCATGTCAGTGGCGAAGTTTTCTTATCTCGGAGTTTTTGTTTTTTTAATTAGCGTGATATTTGTGTTTTCAATTAACTAAATTTCAGTACCAGTCTGGAAAATCCGAATATTGCATTACAGATTTCCCTGAAGATTTTAAAATATTTTCTTATGAGAAAAGAGATAAATTGCATAGAAAATTTGACGATAAACACTTATCGAAACAAGCAGATGGTATATAGTCTTTATAACATGACAAAGAACTATATATTAGCCACAAATACAGGTAGAAACATTGTGCAACTACAAAAAGAGACTATTATAAAATATCTATAAAATATCTACTGTTAGACTAAAAAGTAACTGGTAAAAAATAATATTACTTCAAATAGTTGTAAAGTACAAATATAATAAATATTTAAACAAAAACCTGCTTTCTTTCCCAGCGAGTGTAGGCTGGAGGTGGGTCTCTCAAGAAGAGAAGGTTCCTACCTTGTTACATGAGCAATACGGCAAGGTTTGAAGTTGTTGGATTGGCAAAATAGGTAGAACCTCTTACGGTGACTTTTACAGTGTTTGGTTATGTCATTTAAAGTTCTGAGATTGTTTCGAATCCAGAGAGATTTTGCTGTCCATCCTTCTACACTCTGTAGAGTAAATGCTAATGAAGTAATGTTTCATTGCAATCACGTGACCTTGTTTCTAAGGTAGAAATCATTAATGATAACAATCTAATTTCTAACGACATCGTCTGTAGGATTCGAACGCTGTTTCTTTTGTCAACTGTATAGCTGTGTTAACAACTTCATCTGAGCGACGTCACGACTACTGACCGCCTAAACTAGTAGACGTAAATTAAGTAGCTACAATGACATACTTTTGATCGCTCAACGCCTATATCAAACCACACAGCATTCAAGGCTTAGTATTGTATTAGGTTGTCAAGAAAGTTCTTGCGGGATTTTAAACTTTGGTTTTAAATTATGTCTTCAAATTAATTTTCATTAAATTACTTTTGATTTTATATATCATTTTAAATCCCGTTTTTCGCTCTATCTAATCGTGTTACTCTTTTTCTTTTTGAATAATTAGGCCATTTTTTGCGGAACGTTGAATACAACATGGGCAAAAAGTAAATTCGCACAATTTTCTTATTCCAGTTCAAGCTAGGCCGAAAAGCTGCTGAAACAGCTCGCGATATCAACGACGTGTTTGGCCCAGAAACCACCAATGAACGTACAGCACAATGGTGGTTCAAGAAATTTCGTAGCGGTGACGAGTCTTGAAGATCATAAACGTAGTGGTCGGCCATCGGATGTTGACAACGATCAACTAAGAGCCTTAGTCGAAGCCAATCCACGCACATCTGTTTGACAGCTTGCCTCTGAATTAGACATAACGTATACGACAATTTCCAACCACTTGAAAGAGATTGGAAAAACAAAAATACTTGAGAAATGGGTGCCACACGAATTGAACGACAACCAAAATAAAACGCCGTTTTGAAGTGTCGTCTTCCCTTCTTTTACGCATCAAGCACGACCCGTTTCTCGACCGGATTGTGACTTGCGATGAAAAGTAGATTCTTTACAACAACCGGCGACGCTCAGCTCAGTGGTTGGACGCCGACGAAGCTCCACGGCACTTCCCGAAGCCAAAGTTGCACCAAAAGAAGGTCATGGTGATTGTTTGGTGGTCTGCGGGCGGTCTCATCCATCACAGCTTTTTGGATCTAGGCGAAACCATTACGGCGGAGAAGTACTGTCAGCAAATGGATGAAATGCATAAAAAACTCAGCCAGCATTGGTCAATAAAAAAAGAACCAATTCTTCTCCACGACACCACTCGGCCGCACGTTAAACAACTACATTAGTTGAACGAATTGGGCTAAGAAACTCTGCCTCATGCGCTATACTCACCAGGCCTGTCGCCTACCGATTATCACTTTTTCAAGCATCTCGACAAGAGATGCGTGAGAAATGGTTCAAAAACCAAGACGATGCCAAACACGCCTTCAACGAATTCCTCGCCACCAGAACGCAGGATTTTATGCTACTGTCATAAATAAACTACTTTCGCTTTGGCAAAAGTGTGTTGATTCTGATGGTGCTTATTTCGATTAATAAAGTTTTGTTTGAGCTGAGATATATGCATCTGAATTTAAAGGTTAAAAACCGCAAGAACTTTCTTGACAACCCAATATTTGCTGAAATGATAATCAACAAGATACATATATGGATATGATATATATATATATATATATATATATATATATATATATATATAATATATATATATATATATACAGTAATACATCGCCATATCGCGGTTCACCTTTCACGATTTATTATCTAAGCTTATATCAATTCTTCCGTGGTGTTTTTTGCATTTATAGTGAAATAACTATATACACATAATAATAATAATAATAATAAAATAATAATAATAATATAATAATAATAATAATAATAAAATAATAATAATAATAATAATAATAATAATAATAATAATAACAATAATAATACTAATAATAATAATAATAATAATAATAATAATAATAATGATAATAATAATAATAATAATAATAATAATAATAATAATATACAGTACAGTACTGTTTCTTCTTCGCGGATGTTCACTTAGAGTAACATCCGCGATAGTCGTGGAATTATTGTGTGTGTATGAGTGTGTGTGTGTGTATACATACATACATATATATATATATATATATATATATATATATATATATATATAATCAATATAGGGTGGCAAGGAAAATTTTGTAGAATTTTATTGCCACCAGCGGCCCAGTAGGAAAAAATTAAATAGTCATAGACCATTTTTAAGTTCAACATTAACAATTAGGAACGGCCATAATAGGCCATTCACCCACTAGAAATAACAGCCAAAGCTTCTACCGCAAATAAAGATCAATTCCGTAAACAGGAGAAAATTAAAAAAACATTTACCCTGTAATTTCTTGTACGGTATACCGTTTCATCCGCTGTTTAATGGTAAACTAACCTGATTAAATTAAATCAAGCCAATCTTCCATAAGCCCTCGGATTCTTCAGCAAGAAATAGCTCAAGTCGGAACAGATATATACACGAGGCTTACCCAATCTTGCCAAGGCAATATCTGACCTAAAATTTTCAAATCGTCGCACTCGCGCCAAATTTATCGGCAGCAAATAAATATCAGCCGTCGATTCCATTACGGAATTAACCAAAAAATTCATAATTAATCAATATAGGGTGGCAAGGAAAATTTTGTAGAATTTTATTGCCACCAGCGGCCCAGTAGGAAAAAATTAAATAGTCATAGACCATTTTTAAGTTCAATATATGGCAGAAGATTGTAAAACAATACGGCATTTTAGGTAGCATGCTGCTATTATATCTAATCTTATAATGTCATATATATTTTGCCTTCTCGACTTGAGCTGTTATGTTGAGATTGCAAAAGCAAAATTAAAAAAAATGAAACAAAAAAGAAAAATCACGTGATGTTATTGTAAACAAGCTGCTGTGTGACGTGATTACTGCGACCAAAAGATGTTATATGTTATTTAGTAGCATTTAAGTCACTACCGTAACTATAGCAACACACGTATTTCACTGTTCCGTTTCTCTTAACCTTGAGAAGAAAATGATATGAATAGAAATAGGGTGCAAATGCTTGCAGTATATGGATGTGTGTGTCTGCCACGTGATTTCTGTTCTATACCTTCGCACACGTAAATTTACCAAATACCGTCTTAAGGCGTAGACCTGTTGGGCAGTTGCCTCGGCTTCACGGGCCTAGGGGCTCAATTCTAATCTATGTATGTTGTGGTTTGCTGTCTAATAACTATTTTTAGGCTCAGCTCATTCAATTGCTCAGAGATAGTAACGCTGCTAAGACAGCTTTGAATCTACCTGTTCCACTTTGCCCACACAAACACACAGACATACATACACACTTATGGTAACTTATTCAACACACTTCTGCATACAATTATTTTAGGAAAAACAATTAACAACAGAGAAATTATTTAAAAACGAATGGGTATCAAAAATGACCAGTTACCTCCAATACTCTTCGTCTCACTAAAGAGCATGTTGGGAAGAACGTTGGTAAAATTCCTTGCACTGGAAGGACTTAGACCGTTTTAATGATTTGGAACTTAATTCAGCATTCATATAAGGGGGGGAAACAACCTCAGGATGGATCAGCTCCCCATATGCTGATTGATGGACAAAGCTCCCCATATGCTGATAGTTTTGCAATCCAAAGAGTGTGCTGGAAATTCTTCTATAGTACCTTACATTAAGAATTCATGTGTTTTACTATCAAGAAATCTACAGGAGTGGCTGTGTGGTAAGTAGCTTGCTTACCAGCCACATGGTTCCGGGTTCAATCCCACAGCGTGGCATCTTGGGCAGGTGTCTTTTACTATAGCCTCGGGCCGACCAAAGCTTTGTGAGTGGATTTGATAGACAGAAACTGAAAGAAGCCCGTTGTATGCGTATATATATATATATGTGTATATATATATATATATATATATATATGTGTGTGTGTGTGTGTGTGTGGTGTGTGTGTGTGTGTGTGTGTGTGCGTGTGTGTGGTGTGTGTGTGTGTGTGTGTATGTTTCTGTGTCTGTGTTTGTCCCCGTAACTTAGCGGTTGGGCACTAGGCTTACAAATAATAAGTCCTGGGGTCGATTTCTTAGACTAAAGGTGGTACTCCAGTATGGCCGCAGTCAAATGACTGAAACAAATAAAAGAATATAAGAATAAAAACTAACTGACGCGCATTGAAGACGGATATTTAATGGGGAGCAGAACGCTATTCCTTTAGTCCTCTTCGTTATGGATATAGAGATTGTGTTGAGAGAGTCAAGAAACTCCTCGGATGAAATGAATCATGGAAGTCAAATGATTGACTAAACTCTTGAAGTGGTGCCCTTGTTTGCCTGCAGTCAAATGAATGACACAAGTAAAAGAATAACAAAATAAAAGGCTTGATATTTGCTTTTATGGATGACATCACTGCCATTGTGGAAACAAGCAGATAAAGGCACCAGTGGAGCAAACGGATGAGTAATTCCAGCAATATTGTCTACATATCAAAGCCAAAAAAAAACGTCATTAGTTTTCTATAATGAGAGGTGAAGTATAATGATTCCACTTTGAAATTGGAAGGAGACCTATTTCAGCGATCAGATAGAATGCAAGAGTGATTGTATCTATACAGTATTTTTAAATAGTACCAAGAGGGATATTGAGACAAAGGCTTAGTTGAAGTAGTGATCAGAAAATCATAACTGTGAATCGCAAGTGAGTATCACCTGATCTTTTACACCATGCAGTTGCTACTCGTTTTAGATGTTTATATAGTCGTGAACAAAAATATAGGTACTCAGTGGAACATGCTGGGATTGTTGTTGTTGCTGTTTCATCCACTTGAGTTTATTGTTGAAGTGTTTGTTACAGGCATGGCTAACTCGGCGGTATTCTTGTTTGATGTTTGTCGTGAATGTGTCTCTTTCGTGTGGAGTAGTGGTGTTTTTTAGTTCATGCTGCAGGACTCTCTTTCGTGTTTGCTACTAGTTGATTTCTGTGTATATTTTCTTTTTGATGTTTTGTAACATCGTATGTTTTAGTTTTCTTTCTTGATGTTCTGTGAGTCCTAACCGCTTGGCAGCTGAATTAACAGATTTTGTGTATAGCCTGGAGAAGATGCATGTTTTAATGAAGCGGAGCTGTCGAGTAGCTATCTTGATTTTTAGACTGCAGAACACGGTGTTTCTCAGCGACTTGCTAGCTTGGCCAAAGCTTTTTATATTTCATTTTTGGATTTGGTTTGCAAGATTCTTGATATGAGTTCGTGTGTTGAAGCATATTCTGTTGTATCTGGGGAGTGTCATTTTCTTTTTGTGCCTTATAATGTAACACACTCACCGGTAAAATTTCCACTTATTTCTTACTTTTATTTTCCTAAAATTTTCATTGCGTCTTGCAAGAAAAGGTTGCCAAAAAGATATATACATGCACACTCGCACGCACACGCGCGCGCGCTCAAATAAAAAAGGTTCATGCACATGTCTATATACCACATGCACATGTCTATATACCACATGCACAAGAAAAAACAGGGCTAAAGGCAAAATATAGAAAAATGTGTGAAGAAGTATAAAAAAATAAGCAATAAGTCTATATACGCACATACTCGTATGCATACACACACACACACACACGTTTATATACGCGCATACTCGCACACATCTACATACGTACACACACACACATGCACACAAAAAGAGGTTCATACACACGTCTATATACGCACATGCACAAGAAAAAACAGGGCTAAATGCAAAATACAGAAAAATGGGGAAAAAATCAGTAAGAGTATAACACGTCTATATACGAACATACTCGCATGCACGCACGCACGCACACACACACACACCACACACACACACACACACACACACCACACACACACACACGTCTACATACGCACATACCCGCACAGGGAAAATGCAGAGTGGAAGGTAGAATACAGAAAAAGTATGTGTAAATAATATATGACCAATAAACCTATAAAACAATATCTATATAAATATGTAAAAAATATATAAAAATATATAAATATATATAAAAATATATAAGAAATATAAGTAAAAAGTATACAGGGATAAAAAGCTTGTACGTGGACACAATCTAGAAAGCAAGTCCTATCTGTAATCTAGGGGGAACCAAAAAGGTAACAAATATTTAGCCACGTAGGGACATGAACCGTAAAGTTCAGTTCTTGAATTCAGACATGTGGTGGGGTCTAATCTGCTTTTCCAGATGAGCCATCTTTCCATATCACAAAGACTGCACTTTCCACTGCCGTTGGCGTAGGGCTTACACTTGGCTATGATCATCCAATGGATGTTATAGTTGACACCTTTAGCTTTTAAGGACCATATATGACTGGATAATTTGGTCGTTTTCCTTTTATACCAGTGCCTGAAGCTTAAGGTGTGATTATTGAACCTGGCCTTGAAGTTATCCTCTGAAAGGCCCACGTATTTCTTCGCTTAAACCTTGTCTTTAGTGGATATAGTCCTCGGTGGCTTCATAAATGATGGTCTCGGACATGCAAGCCCCATTTAACGGGCACACATTTTTATGCCTGCATGAACAGCTGGTTTCATATTGTGGGTTTTGTGTGTTGTGTGCGATTTTAAAATAATGATGGATCATTCGGAGTTTTCTTTCTTCAGTCGAGTTCCAGATAATCTTTGCAATTTCGGCTGGTTATACTCGTGATTGCTCCAATCTGGCCAGCTCCATGGAAAAAATAAGCTAAGAGCATTGCATTCCTTGGAAGAAAGCAGCGAATGTATTCGAAACAAGGACGGAAAAAACTCCCAGAGAAATGTTACACAAATACAAATAACAGTATATAACATCAGGTGTCTTTCGACTAAGGATGAATTAAATTAAGCTGGCGTGTGTGGAAGTAAAGCCTTACGGCAGGGATATAGGATTTAACAAGCACAGGAAGGAATATAGATGTTGCACCGACAATAGTCCAACCAAGAAAGAAAAGTCAGGCCTGGCCGAACACTGATCACGTGGGGAGAGAAGAGAGAGAGGTAGAGGTAGAGGGATAGAAGAATTAAGGAGGGGTGAGAGAAAAATGAAAGAGACACAGTGAAGTGAAAGAGGGAAAGTGAGCATAAAGAGAAGGCCACGAAATGTGAGAGAGGGGGACGAAAGAACGAAGAGTGGAATGAACGAAGGGTGAAAGGGCTGATAGAAAGAAGAAAAGAATGAAAGAATACAAAGAACAATAGAGTCGTACATAATTTAGATATATATACTTACATATAAGAGACCAATGTGTACTTACGCTGCTGTACTTTATATACATACAAAAATGGGACAAGAACGCAAAACATCCAGACAGTTAGGTGAAACAAAAAAGAGGACAACAAATTATCCAGGCAGACGATACAAGGGAACCAGGGACGGATCATTCGGAGTTTTCTATCCTCAGTCGATTATCTTTGCTATTTCGGCTGGCTATACTTGGGATTGCTCCAATATAGCCATCCTCAAGGAAAAGAAAGCTAAGAGCATTATATTCCTTTTAAGAAAGCAGCGAATGTATGCGAAAACAAGGGCGGAAAAAAAGCAGAGAAATGTTACACAAATACAAATAACAGGATATGACAACAGGTGTCTTTCGACTAAGGACGAATTAAATTAGGCTGGTGTGTGTAGAAGTAAAGCCTTACGACAGGGACATATGTATGTACGTATGCATGTATGTATGCATGCATGCATGCATGTATGTATGTATATATGTATGTGTATATATATATATATATAAACTTAGATAAACTTAGATATGTTTCGACCAAAGTTTGGGCCAGGCCATGTCTAACTTAATAGCACCACCTGATAGGATTATTCGAATCCTGTTTAAGTCAAGTTTTGTTCAAGTAGTGAGTTCTTGTTGGGTGAGTTGTATCCAAATTTTCAACTTCTTGCCTAATGCAAGCCCAGAGCAATCTCTTATCTGTTACGCTATTTCAGTATTACCTGTCAAAAGTGAAATGACATCTCTATTGTAATGTGCGATACTTTCAGTCTTATAGTTGACTATCAGTACTGAAACTGTTATCTCACAGATATACATGCATATATATATGTATATACATGTATATATATATATATATATATATAATATATATATTATATATATATGATGTGTGTGTGTGTGTGTGGTGTGTGTGGTGTGTGTGTGTGTGTGGTGTGTGTGTGTATGTGCATATATATATATGTGTGTGGTATACATATATATGCATGTATATATGAGTATATACATATATGTATATATATTATATATATTATATATATGTATGTATGTATCTATATATGCATACATACATGCATACATACATGCATACATATATATATATATACATATATATATATATATATAGATATATATATATATATATATATGCACGTTCCTAGAAGAAAACAAGCTTCTCACAAAGACGCAACATGGCTTCCGTCCAAGGGAGGGGCTTCCTCACACAGTTGCTGCAGCACTTTCATTGGTTTCTGAAACAACAGCTAAACCACTCAGCTGTAGACGTGATATACGTCGACTTTGCGAAGGCCTTCGACAAACTGGCATGATATCTCACAAAATGCAAAACCTCGGTATTACTGGGAAACTGGGAGAGTGGCTGCATGATTTTCTGAAGGTCATGGGCCAGACAGTTGTAGTCAATGGAGCTCACTCTGGAGAGACACCATTTCTCAGCGGTGCCCCACAGGGAACTGTACTGGGGCCACTACTATTTGTTGTGCCCCTCTCAGACATGCCCTCTGCGGTACAGTCAGTCAATCTGAACAATTATACTGACGACGCAAACGTATCGCAGGCAGTTAGGAACACGGAGGACATCATAAAACTGCAGAAAGATCGGAATAAAATATACAAGTCGGCGAACAAAAATAACATGCAGTTCAATGCTATGAAATTTCAGGCACTTTACTAGCGGCGCAACACCAAGCTAAAATCGGAATACACTCGACCTGACGTCAGGGTTGGTGCGTGACCTTGGGGTTCACATGAGCAATGATGCAACATTCTATGTATATATTGTGGGATGGCGGCTCTGTGCAGGTGGGTGTCTGGATGGATTTTGAGGATATTCAGAAGCAGGAAAAGGGAGGCCCTGCTACTGCTATGAAGGACTAACGCTGTCGGTAGCCTTGATCACTGCTCCCAACTATGGTCCCAGAGGGTGTGAAACAAACTGTGGAATTCAAAGAAATCCAGGGCCAATGCACAAAGGAGAATGACTCGATGCAAGAGACGAGTTACTGGGAGAGGCTAAAGGATCTGCGTCTCTATTCCCTGGAGAGGAGACGAGAGAGATATGCGGTTATATATATTTGGAAGATCTTATAGGGTTTAGCTCCCAATTTTGGAATTGACAGCTATACCAATCTCCGAACTGGACGGCACTGCATCACCAAGGATCCTGTCTTCCTCATCTAAAATAAGGACACAGTACTGCAATATTCTGGGTTTCAAGGGCCCGCAATTATTCAACATCTTGCCAGGCAACCTTAGAGATTTACATGGTGTTGATGTGGAAGTTTTCAAAGAACGTCTGGACAGGTTTCTCTCTGGGATACCAGATGAACCCACATCGCGGCAGGAGAATGCAAAGAAGAGCAGCTCCGTTCAACTCGCTACTTCACCCAAAACAATACTACAAACAATACCGTGTAACTACAGTTGGTGTACGAGCATGACCTAAGCCCTGGACTGAAATCAGTAAAAGATAAAAGATAATATATATATATATATATATATATATATTCATATACAAAAGTGTTTAGTATTTATACACAGAGGTGACCCTTTACAGGACGCCTTACATGCTAGAGAGGGCAGCCAAACGCAAACCACGAAAAGAAGTAATTCCAAAGAGAATATAAGACAATTATTTATAGTTAATCTAAAACACGAGTTTCTGTATTAACGAACAAATAAATTAATGTCATGTGTACTTCATTAATTGGATCGCCTAAGACAATGCATAATTATGTAGCAAATACGCACCGATATTCCACCTGTGCTGCATACTTATACATTTGTTTTGAAATCAACCGCGCAAGCGCAGTCATATAGTCAGCGGCAAATAATAAAATTAAAACTGTTCACCAAGTCTGAAATTATGAAAATATTACTGTGAAACTTATAAGGGTAGAAATTTAGAAAAACTTCGATACAGTTGGTTAGTATACGTAATAAAAGTCATTAGACAATATATTTTCAGGTATAAAAGTGTATACTATTTATGCACTGAGAGCAAAGGCAACCTGTAAAGGGATAACTATAAATAATTGTTGTTTTCACTCTTCTTCGAAATACTTTTGTTCGTGGTTTGAGTTTGGCTGCCCTCTCTAGCACGTGTATAAAAGCTAAACACTTTTATAAATGAAAATATGTTGTCTATTGACTTTTAATACTCACCGGTATAAAAATTTTCCTAAATTTTCTACTCTTATAATTTTTACAGTACATATATATATATATATGTGTGTGTGTGTGTGTGTGTGTGTGTGTGTGTAAATATATATATAATATATATATATATATATATATGATATGTATGTATGTATGTATGTATGTATGTATAGGAGTGGCTGTGTGGTTAGTAGCTCGCTTACCAACCACATGGTTCTGGGTTCAGTCCCACTGCGTGGCACCTTATGAGTGCATTTGGTTGAAGGAAACTGAAAAGAAGCCGTACGTATATATGTATATATATATATAAATATATATATATGTGTGTGTGTGAGTGTGTGTGTGTGTGTGTGTGTGTGTGTGGTGTGTGTGTGTTTGTGTGTGTCTGTGTTTCTCCCCACAACATCGCTTGACAACCGATGGTAGTGTGTTCATCTCCCCGTAAAGAATAATTCCTAGCATCGATTTGCTCGACTAAAGGCGGTGCTCCAGCATGGCTTCAGTCAAATGACTGAAAGAAGTAAAAAAGTAAAAGAGTAAATGTATATATTATATATATATATATATATATATATATATATATATATATTTACTCTTTTACTCTTTTTCTCGTATCAGCCATGCGCAGTGGTCATACTGGAGCACCACCATGGTCTTTCTAACTTAGTCTGGGTGTTTCACATCACCACACCTGTATGAGCCTTTGTCCCAGCTGTTAGTACATTTGGTGTATAAGGGAGTTTGACTCTGCTGCCCTCGTCTGTACTTAATGTATTGTGGAGAGGAGAATGTCTAGTTCCTTTTTGAAGACATCTACTTCCACCTTATGCAAATTTCTTAATTTTTGTCGCAGGGCATTGAAGAGCTGTGGGCCTTTGAACCCTAGACTATTGCAATACCTGGTTCTGAACTTAGATGGAGTCGATGGTGACTTTGGTACAATACGATGCCGACCAGTTCTGGCATTTGTATAATACTCAATGTCAAAGTTAATACTAGCCCTTTTAGGATTTTCCATATGTATATATATTTTATATGTATATCTTATATATGACTCTTTCTTGATTCTTCGGTTGGTAATCCGGAAGCGTATATATCATTTTTCCTCTTTCCTCCCCACTGTCGTCAACATCTCATTTACAGAGAGAGAGTGAAGTGTCTCGTCTAAATGCTACAGCTCGTTAATCCGTTGCCTAGATACCGAATCACTAACGTTAAGCAAATTAAATATAGGTCCCCGCCCACGGACTAAATGTCAAGAAACATTTGCGGTGATATGCACGCACACATGCACGCACAGACACGCACACGCACACACACACACATAAAACACACAAACATACACATGTACACATGCGCACACACATACAAAGGATACATCTTGCACATAAATACTTTGAACTGGTAGAGTTCTAATACATACATTATGCATATAATATATATATAATATATATATAATATAT
>NC_042997.1:132722927-132725427 GCF_006345805.1 Octopus sinensis | reverse complement strand
ATACCTAGATGGAGAATGTAATTTATCATAAGGTACATAATTAAGATGACACCGTATTTTTCGTAAACAAAATATCTTAGAACTAAAAATGTCTATATCATTACCACTATGTTTCTATTCAAATATTTACTAAATTATAAAATACAAAATACCCGTTTATGTTTGTCTATTAAAAGACGTAAAAATACATATATACTAAGTTAACAGAGGTTTATATTAATTAAATTATAAGAAATTAATTGTAAAAAGTCAAAATACGCTAATATTCTAAGATATATAATCAAAACAACACCTTATAACTTATACAAATAACATCACATCGTAAGAAGTCTAATATTGTTACATTACCATTATATTCCTATTTAATCTCTCACCAACAAACTAGTAGAATTATACTCACATCTACACATCCATATGTATACTCCTGTGTAACAACAAACATATATACTTTCACATTTGATGATAGTGATGCTGTTGACATCGTTTTATTGGACTTTGCCAAAGCTTTTGACTCGGTAAACCACCGCCTATTACTTGTCAAGCTTCAAGCATATAGTTTCCATCCGGATATTGTACGATGGGTTGGTGCCTTCCTCTCAGATCGCTCCTTCCAAGTCCAAGTTAATGGTTCGCGGTCCGACGTCTCCAGTGCAAGCAGTGGCGTGCCTCAAGGTTCAGTGCTTGGGCCCTTGTTGTTCTTAGTCTTCATAAATGACTTGCCCGACAACCTCACGCAACACACCCTTCTATTTGCCGACGATATCAAACTGGTCGCTCCTCGCGGTAATATAGAGGATCTTCGTCGATGCCTCCACCAAATTTGGAAGTGGTCTAACGATTGGGACCTGTGTCTGAACGTGTCAAAGTGCTGTCATCTGCCTGTCGGCTCTACTCCTGCAACTCAACTTGATTTCGAGCCGGGTCGTCTGCTGCTGGAGAGGACCGATCAGGTAAAGGACCTGGGTATCTTGGTGGATTCCTCCTTTTCGCCTTCGGCCCAGTGCGTCCATGCTGCCAACAAAGCACCCGGAATTCTGTTCTTGATTCGACGGTCATTCGGAATGCTCACAGCAGCCATATTCCTACCACTCTATGTCACGCTGGTGAGACCCATATTGGAGTATGGGATTCAAGCCTCTTCTCCTTATCTCCTCAAAGACATACAGCATCTCGAAAGAGTCCAGAAGCTGGCTACCCGCATGGTTCATGGTCTCAAAAAGTTGTCCTACGAAGAAAGGCTGAGGACGCTCGACCTTTATTCTCTTGAAAAACGCCGCCGCCGTGGTGATCTCATTCTCGCCCACAACATCATAAGCGGAAAGTGTAACCTCTCGAAAGAGCTGTTCTTCACTCCTGCTCCAGAGCGTCGGCTGCGGGGTCATTCCGAAAAGCTCTACCTGCGACGATTTCATCTCAATCGAAGGAGAGGAGCTTTCTCCGCCCGGGTTGCGGATCCGTGGAACAAGCTGCCAGACGAGATGGTGAAGATGCCGACGACCGCTCGTTTCAAAGTCTCCCTTGACCAGAAATGGCCTGAACTCTTTACATGAACACCACCCTGTACTTAACTCCATGTCCCCCTACATGGCCTTGCTATTTGCTTTTGAGCCAAATTAACTAACTAACCTAACTAACATTCGGAGTACCTACATATATATATTTAAGTATCAGTGGACGTATAAATACATATATAATAATTAACATGATTTACCATTAAATAATATCAGTGGACGTAAAGTACATATATAATAATTAACAGGACTTACCAATAAATAGTATATAAGTAAATAATTACAAATTAAATTAATTATAAATTAATAATTGTTATTACTTAAAAATGAAAATAAAAATAAAAATAAAATATAATAAAATAAAATAAAGTGAAATAATTAAAATATAAAAATGAAAATATAAGTAAAAACATGTATACATATATATTAATAAATAATGGATATATATGTATATGTCTACATATAAATAAATGAGTAAATAAATAGATAAATACCATAGAATACAAATTAAGATAAATACAAAGATAAACTTAATATATAAGACTGCTAATATGTATATATCCACATATATATAAATGAATAAATAAATAGATAAATAACATAAAATACAAATTAAGATGAGTACAAATATATACTATATATATATATTTATATATATACATATAGGTGCAAGAGTGGCTGTGTGGTAAGTAGCTTGCTTACCAACCACATGGATCCGGGTTCAGTCCCACTGTGTGGCATCTTGGGCAAGTCTTCTACTATAGCCTCGGGCCGACCAAAGCCTTGTGAGTGAATTTGGTAGACGGAAACTGAAAGACGCTCGCCGTATATATGTATATATATATATATTTGTGTGTGTGTATGTTTGTGTGTCCGTATTTGTTCCCCTAGCATTGCTTGACAACCGACGCTGGTGTGTTTATATATATATATATATATATATATATATATATTGTGTGTTTATATCCCCGTCACTTAGCGGTTCGGCG
>NC_042997.1:132707927-132717927 GCF_006345805.1 Octopus sinensis | reverse complement strand
TGAATTAAAATTGTTAAATAAATAATCTAAAATCCGTCCCACTGCGTGGTACCTTGGGCAAATGTCTTCTACTATAGCCTCAGGCCGACCAAAGCCTTGTGAGTGGATTTGGTAGACGGAAAGTGAAAGAAGCCCGTCGTGTATATGTATATTATATATATATATATATATATATAATATATATATATATATATATATATATATATATATGTGTGGTGTGTGTGTGTGTGTGTGTGTGTGGTGTGTGTGTGTGTGTGTGTATGTTTATGAGTCTGTGTTTGTCCCCCCAACATCGTTTGACATCGCTGGTGTGTTTATGTCCCCGTAACTTAGCGGTTCGGGAAAAGAGACCGATAGAATAAGTACTAGGCTTACAAAGAGTAAGTCCTGGGGTCGATTTGCTCGACTAAAGGCGGTGCTCCAGGATGGCCGCAGTCAAATGACTGAAACAAGTAAACGAGTAAATACGTACTCTTGTTTCCTTAGCAACAGATCTGGGATTATTGATACAATAGTAACATCTCTTCATCCAGCCCGCTTGTTAGGAGGTTCTCACATAAAACATTACAAATTTACACCTAAGTCCTGTAGGAAGGGAAACGGAAAAATAGGTACAAAATGTTAATGATTTGCAGTTTTAGAAGGATACATGCCGAGTATGCTCTCATTGTCTATACATCATTGTCTATACATATTTAGAGTTTTTATGGAAAATTAGCATCAATCATGCACTGGTATATAATAGTGACTGTCTCCTGATATTAATGCGACCAGAAAATACCATTTCACTGAGAAGTGAGCGAGACTGAAAGAAATACAACGGATAATGTCTAGTCTAAATGTAGAAACATATTCTTCCTAACATTTTTATATAATTGCAGGAGTGGCTTGCTTACCAACCACATGAGACCGATAGAATAAGTACTAGGCTTACAAAGAATAAGTCCTGGGGTCGATTTGCTCGACTAAAGGCGGTGCTCCAGTATGGTCACAGTCAAATGACTAAAACAAGTAAAGAGAGTAAATCAGAAGCTAGATAACATTATAGAGAGATAATTCGCTAGACTGCAGTAGCTGAAGTAGAAGCCAAATGACCGGAGCCTATTGCCGAATCTAATCACAAATTCACAAACAAGATATTGTCAGGAAACCTGTATCCAGTAGAGTAATGGAATTTGGATTTTAGAGTCAGACGTCTGAAGGTTTGCAGCTCGTGTTTCTAATTAGCAAAGCCTAATTTGAATTTAGCAAATCTATTAGCGTCGGGCTTGGAAGACAATTAATAAATGTAATGAACGCATTTATGCGAAACAAATATATCTGAAAGACATTCCTAAGCTCATCACATTTCATTATTTCCAAAGTTTTCAAAGAAACCATTGAACATTCAACTAGAGCTATTCTTGTCTAATTTGTGTATATTGAATGAAACCTTTCTGTGAATCGCTATGAGCTAAAGGCATCAAAATCTCAGAGATCAACATGCCAATACACAACATCTGCGGAAACGAGCTACATTTAATCATGAACGTCCGCACCTACACCTTCTTATTAGCATTTAAAGAAAAACAAGAATCAAAACAAGTCCTCACTATTTAGCACAGTTATTGCTGGTATTAAAACAAGTTGCAAATATATCAGCATGTGGCCTGCAGATGCAGACACAACCAAACAACTAAATGTCAGTGAACGCTATGAGTTCAACTAATAACTGCACAACACATGTAGCTAATCTGATGATTCAAAGTACTTAATCTGGATATTCAAAGTATCGTAGTCTGACTGTTGAAAGTGCTTAATCTTATCATTTATAGTGCAATATGAACATTATCATTCCTACGAACTCAATTTCTAAATAGTAAAATGCATAATTCTAGTGAATAGGTTGCTCATTGATATCAATGCTCTAAGTTTTCTATTGTAAGGAGATATTTAACAGTACTCTAAGCGAATATATGCCATTCAAATTGTGATCTTGCTACTGCAAAATGAGATTAATGATTCGATCTCAAAAGAAAACTTTGCTGCCTCGAAGTGAAAAGAAAGATTCCAAAGTGAGATTAACACAAAATTCGCATTTAATAGAAAATATAACATCGAAGCATCAAAACATTTTTCGTAATGTCAACAATGTGAACTTGCCTAGTTAATCATTATTCTTTAATCAACCAAGCAACAAGGTAAAAGCTTATAAAGTGCCAAAACTTGCCAGTTTGGGGGGATTTTTTTCCAGAAGTAAGTACGTCAAATGGCACTACTTAAGACTTACGAGGGGCGTTCAATAAGTAATGCCCCTGACCCACTTCCCATAGCAGTAGAGCAACGAAACTTGGCACAGTTATTAGTCTTTTTTCTACGTAGGAACCACCCAGAGTTACGCATTTCTCCCATTGTTTGATGCAGCTCTGGAGACCGTTTTTGTAGAAGACCCCAGCTTGGTCCTCCAACCACGACGTGACTTCAGAAATCAAGGTTGCATCATCTGGGAAACGCTTTCCTTTCAGAAACAACTTCATGGCTGGGAAGAGGTGAAAATCAGAGGGTGCAAGGTCAGGAGAGTAGGTTGGATGGGGGATGAGTTCATAGCCGCACACCTGCGCTTCTGATCTGGCGACACGCGAGTTGTGAACAGGAGCGTTGTCCTGCAGGAGGAGGATGCCTTTGCTGATCTTGCCCCGCCTTTTGATTTTGATAGCTTCTCTTAATTTCCTCAAAAGTGAAGCATAATAGGCTCCTGTAATTGTGGTACCCTTTACCAGGAAATCTGTCATCACTACTCCGTCCTGGTCCCAGAAGACTGTGAGCATGACCTTGCCAGCGGAGGGCTGTACCCTTGCCTTCTTTGGAGGAGGTGAGTCAAGGTGCTTCCACTGCATTGACTGGGCTTTGGTCTCTGAATCATAGTGATGGACCCAGGTTACATCCTGGCAGAAGGGGAGCGACCAGATCTGGGAGCTGTTTCCACAGAGTTCCGACCATGTTTGAATTGATGATGCCAGCGTTTTCAAGGTCATATGATGGGGCATCATCACCATAAGTTACTTTCATTTCATCAAAAGTCTCCCGTGAGGTGCGTCCTTTCAAATACAAAAACCGGATCACTGCTCGACACTCAACAGGCTCCATTTCACACCTGACTCAGTTCAAACACCTGTAAATCAGAAACCACAATTAGTTCAGAGCTGTAATTTGCCACTTAATCTATAGAGATATAAATAATTGCACATGCAAAATTTCAGCTAGAGCAAATAATTACAAATGGGTTCAGGGCATTACTTATTGAACGTCCCTCGTATATCTATGTGTTACTTCTATATCACTTACAGCGTTGTCTGCTATTTCTGCTTGAATATCTGGTGTAGCAGTTTCCGCTTTTGTAGCGTCGTTGATATTCGTGAAGTATTTCCCTAACGGATTCTGCATTGGCGAATACACCGCAGATTTTAGAGTAGCAATCGTTAATACCTTGAATGGAAACTTTAATAATTTAGGGAACTGTACTTTATCGAATCCACAAATATATTCCTGGCTTTGTAAAATGCTTAACTAAATGGCGATGGAAGTTTTCAAACTGTGTCTTATGCACGTGAGAACGAAATTTTGTCAAAGCCAATTCCTATGTGTTTGGCACAGAGTAAATATCAATGGGTTGCTTTTCTGTTCTTTTTTTATAATTTTTACTAGCTTGTCCGTAGAGTCCCAGACTCAAGCTGGCAGCTCTTCATGGATTCACAAGTGCTGGTAGTGTTAAGATCATAACAATATTTATTCATTTTTTTTTCAGAGGCAACAGTAGCTGCCAAATACGAATTCGCAAATTCATCTCTTGCGACAATCATATTAGACCGGCTTCTCTTCTCAAACGCGAGAAACAACCCTTTTCTTGCTTTCAGCAATGTTAACAAGGGTTTTCAAATTGGCAACTAGTATTTACAATTAGGTTTATTAGCAATTTTAGTTCTAATCTGATGTTCACTTTTATCTTCCATGTACGGTTTGATGGATCGTTCGTTAATCAGTACTCACAAATAAACACGCGTTCCATTGAACTTCCATCTTCCATGGGTACAGCGTCTCGTCTTTGTGTACAGAAGTTAAAGGCATGGCTGTGTGGTTAAGAAGCTCGCTTTGAAATCACATGCTTTTGGGTTCAGTCCCTCTGTGTGGTACCTTGGGCAAGTGTCTTCTACTATACTCCTGGGCCAATCATTGCGTTGTGGGTGAATTTGGTTGACGGAAACAATGCTGAAACTCGTCGTATATGTGTGAGCGCGCGCACGCGCGCGCGCGCGCGTGTGTGTGTTTCTTTTTGTTTGTGTGCGTACTCTAACTCCATACCCGAGATTTAAAAATAAGTTCTGGTATCGATCTGCTCCACGACAACTTTTCAAAGCGGTGCACCAGCACTGAAACAAGTAAACTGGATCAAGTAAACAGTAAAAGATTGCAAAGCAAGGAATTAGTTTCGAATTACATATGTTTTCTCTTTCTCTTTTTTATCTTTTTTCAGTCATTTGACTGTGGCCATGCTGGAGCACCACCTTTAGTTGAGCAAACCGACTCCAAGACTTATTCTTTGTAAGGCTAGTACTTATTCTATCGGTCTCTTTTGCCGAACCGCTAGGTTACGGGGACGTAAAAGCACCACCATCGGTTGTCAAGCGATGTTGTGGGGACAAACACAGACACACAAACATATACACACACACATACATATATACATATACATATATAAACAGGCTTCTTTCAGTTTCTGTCTACCAAATCCACCCACAAGGCTTTGGTCGGCCCGAGGCTATAGTAGAAGACAGCTGCACAAGGGGCCACGCAGTGAGACTGAACCCGAAAACATGTGGTAGGTAAGCAAGCTACTTACCACACAGCCACTCCTACGCCTATATTGTATGATTTATATTAATAAAATTGTTCTCAAAGTACTGTATGTACCTAAAGGAGCTAATCAACATTATTACTTACTCATATGTCTGTCCATACAATAGATATTCCAAATCTTCCAATGCCCGGTTAATGTATTAAAGCAATACAATGCAGTAGTTTGCAGATTTCGGTATACATTACACACTATTTGAATATCTTTCGTTTTTATTTCTCTATTTCACGATCTTATTCACTGACTCCTACTTCTTTCCTCCCGTTCCCCTTATTTCTCTTAGCCCCGTCCTAAATTCCCAGTTCGTGCGACTTTTTCTTTCACCCCTTCCGTTCATATAATATTCTTACTTTCTCCTTATCGTCTTTTTCATTTTCTCTTTTCTGTTTCTCTCTCGTCTCTTGCTCTCACATTGCTATTTAATATATCATCATCGTCCTTTTACTATAACTTACCAGCACGCATGCGCACCATAAGTGACTGAATCAGAAATGTGATTTATTTTTATTTATTTTCCTTCTTTCGTTTTTAGTAATTTGTCTTGTTTCTTTCGGTCATTCACCCTACTTATTTATTCATTCATTTATTATTCTGAATTGTTTCTCTTCTATAACTTACTGTGAAGGTCACACGAACCGACTTTTTACTCACTAATCTAGCAGGCACTAAATCTGTCTAAATCTCCTATGGTGCGCAACTGGACCGGACTTGTAATGAAAATTAATACATCGCAGTCATGGCGGCGTCCATATAATTTCGATTTCTATTTGTCTTGCAACATTTTATTATAATTGTAGACAACCAATGGCCGTGTGGAAAAGAGGTTCGCTTCACAATTACGTAGTTTTGAGTTCAGACCTCCAGCGTGGAAACTTGGGCAAATCTCTTCTAATATAGTCGTGGCCCGACTGCCTTGTGTGAATTTCATGGACTAAAAATGTATGGAAGTCCGTAGTGTGTGTGAATACATATATATATATATATATATATATATATATATATCTTTTATCTTTTACTGGTTTCAACTCAAGGCTGAGGTCAAGCTGGTGCACCACCTGTAGTTACTTGATGTTTCCGGTATTGTTTTTGGTGAAGTAGCGAGTTAGACGGAACTGCTCTTCTTTGTGTCTCCTGTCGCTATGTAGCTTCTCTGATAGAAACCTGTCCAGACGTTCTTTGAAAACTTCTGCATCAACACATCCCTGGGCGGAAGTCATGTTACGTGTTCGTGATAAGGGCATTTTCTTCTAAGAAGGTGATCAGCTTTTTTATGAAAATGCGGTTCATTGTCTTGCTAACATGTGAGGTCAGAGAAATGGGCCTGTAGTTTTTACCATCTGCTTCGCTCCCTCCTTTATGAACCGGACATATTGTACCCTCTTTTAGCATGTTAGGAAGTTTACCAAATGCAAGGAAACTCTGAAAGAGTATCTGCAGTGGTTCTGCAAGGGCCTTTTCAGATGTCTTTAAGAGAACAGCCGGAATCTATCTAGGCCCGTTGGTGAGTTTGATTTCATCGTATCAATGGCCTATATTATATCCTCTTCTGCTATAAAATATATATATATATATATTATATATATATATATATATATATATATATAATATATATATATATATATATATATATATATATATATATAATTGATCAAAATAAAAACATGATGCCAAGGATTCAGCGGTACATATGTTTCGGGCCTTTATTAGACAGATTTATAACAATGCATAATGTATGTCTGTGGCCTTCTTCAGCCGGCACAACAGCTTCCACAAGGACATGTGTTACATAAAAAAATTCTTGGTTGGGGATGCAAATCCTCTCATTCGCGTACGACATAATGCGGCAACAGCATAGAATTGAAGCGTCCATCTCTTTCTTCTCTCAATGTAGAATGAGGAAATTTGGATGTTGAAGTAATGTAAATAAATAAATACATATATAGACGTGAAGATGGAGGGGCGAGAATTCAGGACGAGGGATAAAAAATGTATGTATAAAAAGTGTAAGTATAGAAAAATATAAAAATGTAGAGTATAAAGATATAAAGGGATATAATGGGATGTAAAGGGGGTATAAAGAATATAAAGAAATATAAATGAATGTAAAGGCATAAGGTTATAAAGTAAAGATAGAAATAGAAATAAAAATAAAAGTAAAAAGTAAAAAAATAAAAATAGGAATAAACATGATAAAAATGTAAAAAAATATAAAAAAATATAAAGATAAGGGATGTATAGAGGTTACGGACCAAACATGGTGGTCAGGAGATTGATAAAGTTTAATTGTAGAAGTTGTCTGGGGAACCTAGTGTGTTGTAAATCAGAGCTGTTGAGCGTTTAATCTAGTTCTTTGAATTAATTGGTCATCTTGTACATACATACCATCATGGATACATACACCCATATACACGCGCACATATACACGCGCATACACGGTTCCAGGCCTATAAGCATACACACGCACTCACGTGTAAACATGTACATAAACACACATACACCCACACGCACGCGCGTACATATACATACATACAACAGAATATCCGCATGTATACACGGACATTATACGTGTACACACCCATATATACATACGTGCGTCCATCCTTACATACACATACACATATGCCCACGCTTCTAGGTTTAGATATAAGATATTAAAGGATGTATATAAGAACGTATGTAAAGAATCACGCACTCACGTCCACACGTGCACGCACACACGGCTGTGTGTCCATATGTGCGTGCACATATACACTTACATACACACACAGAGACATACGCGCATATGTGTATAGCTATAGATATTAAAAGATGTATACAATAGGTGTAAACATATGAGTATAAGAAAACATGTAAAAAAATGTAAAGAAATACGGGGTATGCACATCCAGACGTAGATGTTTACTCGTACATATGTACACATATGTATACGTATACATACGTACACGGACGCTCGTATAATCATAAAGTGGATCCATAGGTAAGTAAATAAGGGATAAGCAAAAAGAATAGACATATATAGAGATATAAAGCGATAAGTTAGGGGTAAGAATGAGGGTAAGAGTAAAAATTAGAAATAAAAGTAAGAAATACAATATAAAATAAGAAATACAATGTAAAAGTTAGAAATGAAATATAAAAATTATAAAAAATTATAAGAATTAAGATAAGGGATGAAAATAAAAATGAGAATAAAGGTAAAGCGAAGTAGAATAGGATAAAGCAAAATAAAAGTAAAAATTAAAATAAAATAAAATAAAAGTATAATCTGGTAAAGTTTAACGTGAGATGAAGGTGGTTGAAAGTTAGAGGTGTGTGTTAGAGGTGCCCACATAGGGGCGGGCGGGGGGAACTGAAAATTGGAAGGGTGGGAAGTGGAGTTTGGCGGTGTGCGTTCAACATCCGAGTTAGAAATGTGAAAGGGTGTAGGTATAGGGAAATAAAGAGACTATATAGGAAGGATATGGGTGTAGGAGAAGAAATATGTAGGGAAAAAAAGACATATATGGGAGACAAAATGTGCATATATAGGAGGAAAATGCAGGGAAACATATATGCACATACACACACCCACACACACACACACACACACATATATATATACATATACATACACACATGTGCACATACATATATATATACGCACACATATACGCATATACACGCACATATAGGAAAGCGGGATGTGCTGGAGCCGACAGGTTGCACCGAGTGGGAGGAAATTGCATGGGGGAGTTGGTATAATAACCTAAGCTTTGTAGTATTTGAAAGTATTAATAAGTTTGTGTATACAGGATGGTTTGAACTCTGACCTTTTGTTAATAAGATTGTGTTTGTCTTTGAATTTCAAGATGTTCAGGAGTTCTACACAACATAGTTGGCACCCTGCTCTATTATTTAAATAAGGTGCAGCTGATCCGATGATGGACCACCTGTGTTTGAAGCCTATGCACTTGTCTTTTAATTCCCAATTTTTTTTAGAAAGGGAGGTGCTGTTAGCCTTATGTCTGTGCTTCAGCGAGGACCGGTGGTTGTAGTATCTGGATTTCCAGGAGGTTGAGCAACTTATGTAGGTGAGTGTGTTAAACTGGGTACTCACCTCACATGAATATATTACGTTTTTCGCCCTACATGCGCCCTGTAGCGGGCACTCTGATGCACATATGCAGTTGCATTGCATTGCATTATTCGGTCGTGTGCTGCTAATCCCAGGCGGAGGTGTTGCAATACGAGTGGGGGCGTTGATATCCTCCTGGTTGTTGATGGGTGTAGTATTTCCTCTGTTGTGTTGGCGGGTGTTATTACTAACTGTTTGGGTAATATGGCTGCCAGTCTGATTATATTGTCTACTATCTGGATGAGGGGGGTTCGGTTGGTCGCTATAGCTTGCTCTTGATCTAGCTGTTCTAATATTAATATAGTTATGTTTAGCTATGAGGCAGCTCATGTTGGGCAGGGTAGAGTAGGAAATCCTAATGGTTTTGTTGGAGAAGATACTTCTATACTTATGGGTGGGTGGGAAGTTGTTGGAAATGATAGAGAATATTCTCTTACATAACTTACCCCTAACTGCTAAGTTGTATGGTATGTTGAACCATATATATTTGCGTAATCGACTATTATCACTTCTATTTCTCCTAATAGGATCTATATTGCTCTCGTCGGGAGGGTTACTATTGTGTGCTTTTCTATTAGTTCGCCTATTTCCTATACGTTGTTTGGAGTTTAAATTAGAATTATCGCTAGTGTGAGTTGAGTGCGGAGTTCGATTATAATTGGGAGTTTTATGGCCGACGGACGTTCCCGGGTGGTCTACATATGATATTCTCTGGTTATACCCAGCACTATAGAGAGCCTGGTTGTAGTGTTGTGCGTGATTATTGAAAATTTCTCTATTAGAGGATAGTTTTGTAAGTCTGTCTGAGATGGCTTGGACCGTGGTGCTAATTATACAGGGTGGATGGTTGGAAGAGGTATGGATGTATTTGGTAGATAGATAGATAGATAGATAGATAGATAGATAGATAGATAGATAGATAGATAGATAGATAGATAGATAGATAGATAGATAGGGAAATAATTTCATTCTCCAACGCAGGATAATGCTAATAA
>NC_042997.1:132687927-132702927 GCF_006345805.1 Octopus sinensis | reverse complement strand
GCCCTTTGTTACCAATATATATATATATACATGTGTGTGTGTGTGTGTGTGTGTGTGTGTGTGTGTGTGTGTGTGTGTGTGTATGTGTGTACAGAGTGGAGATGCGAAACTTGCATTAAAAGTTACACTCATATTTCCTAGCAACCACAACACCAAATGATATGAAACCTAATGCAGAACAAAGAATACATTGTTACCTAATAATAAACCCTTTTTGGCAGGAATGTTGGAGAATATGACTGCGCAGGAAGACAAATGCCAGAAAGTATGGGATTTGGTCTTTGCACAAGTTGATCCGAAGAGGATCTCAAGCGTATTTGGAGTATCCTTACGCACAGTTTAGAACGTCAAGAAGAGAATAGATGTTGGCAACGGCATCTGAGGAGGTCTGGCATAGGTAGGGCCAACAGCAAGCGAAATAATAACTTCATCAACACCCAAGTCCAAAGATTTCAACAGACCAAGCTTCCATAACGAAGCTGACTTCTGAGTTTGAAGTGGACACCAAAACCATCAGAACAAACGTGAATGATGACTTGAGCCTCGTGTATTGCACCAAGACACCGAGACACCTGCTGACCGAACCCATGAAAGCCAGGAGATTGGAAAGGTGCAAAAAGGTTCTCACATACCTCAAGAAGAAGAAGTCTCCTGTGAAAATTTTCTCTGGCGATATCTTCACAGTGGATGCGGTTGTGAACCGCCTAAACGAACGGTGCATTGCGGAGTCAACAACTGTCGCCAGGGGGACCTTCAGAACAAAATATCCAGGTCATGACCTTCGGTCTTGTGGCCTCCAACGGAAGAAAGATGCCTATATACCACTACAAGCCTGGAGAAAATGTGGGTGCTGATGCCTGCTTCAAGACACTGAGGTAACACGTCTTGCAAGCACCCGGAGGGCAAATACGTATATGTGAACCCAGGATAGTACTCCCAGCCATAGTGCCAAGGAGGTACAGAATTTCTGCAAATCCAAATTTGCTGCTTCCTGGCCTATGGATTTCTGGTCCTCTTCCATCTTGGATCTCAATTCTCTGGACTATGCTGAGTGAGACATCCTGGAGCATGCCATCAACAAAACCTCCTACTCTCTGAAGGTTGCCATCAATGATGAGTGGGCCAAGATGTGACTTCTAGTGAAGATTTGTGCGGGGTTTCGGAGCTGTGCAGAGGCCATAATTGCAAACAATGGAAGCCACATAGAATAAATCATTCGTTTTGTAATTATTTGTGAATGTCATTAACCTATTTTTGAATTATTACACCTATTGATACGCAATGAGAGAGTTTCAAATGTTAGTTCCTTCTCCACCCTGTATACATGTGTGTGTGTGTGTGTGTGTGTGTGTGTGTGTGTGCTTGCGCGCGTTAAATGATATGAGACAACAAAGCCGATTCAGTGTGAAATTTGTAGGACATTTATAAAGAGAAAGGTAGTCTTACAGCTGTTTCGGGGATAAGAGGGATATCTCATCATGAGGACGATATGAGAGAGTTAAATAAAAGGGAATAGTAGAGTTCAATATTGGAAGTTATTTAGGAAAGGGAGAGATATAGGCAGTATGAAGGAAAATATAAGAATAAAAAAAAATATATGTTAGTTAATTTTTTGGCTCAAAAAGCAAAAAGCAAGGCCATGTAGGGGGACATGGAGTTGTGTACAGGGTGGTGTTCATGTAAAGAGTTCAGGCCATTTCTAGTCAAGGGAGACTTTGAAACGAGCGGTCGTCGGCATCTTCACCATCTCGTCCAGCAGCTTATTCCACGGATCCGCAACCCAGACGGAGAAAGCCCCTCTCCTTCGATTGAGATGAAATCCTCGCAGATAGAACTTTTCGGAGTGACCCCGCAGCCGACGCTCTGGAGCAGGAGTGAAGAACAGCTCTTTCGAGAGGTTACACTTTCCGCTTATGATGTTGTGAGCAAGAATGAGATCACCACGGCGTCGTCGTTTTTCTAGAGAATAAAGGTCGAGCGTCTTCAGCCTTTCTTCATAAGACAAATGCTTGAGACCAAGAACCATGCGGGTAGCCAGCTTCTGGACTCTTTCGAGATACTGTATGTCTTTGAGGAGATAAGGAGAAGAGGCTTGAATCCCGTACTCCAATATGGGTCTCACCAGCGTGACATAGAGCGGTAGGAATATGGCTGCTGTGAGCATTCCGAATGACCGTCGAATCAAAAACAGAACTCCGCGTGCTTTGTTGGCAGCATGGACGCACTGGGTCGAAGGCGAAAAGGAATAATCCACCAAGATACCCAGGTCCTTTACCTGGTCGGTCCTCTCCAGCAGCAGACGACCCGGCTCGAAATCAAGTTGAGTTGCAGAAGAGCCAACAGGCAGATGACAGCACTTTGACACGTTCAGACACAGGTCCCATTCGTTAGACCATCTCCAATATTGGATGTTACAGTTGCAGTTCTATTATCTAAGGAAAGTGGTGTGTAGAATGGGTAGAGAGGCGTCTTTGTCCATGGGATGTAAATTCTGATAGGAGTTCATATTTTAATACTGTTCATTCAAAGGGGCCTTTGTCATGTAAATATATATATATAATATATATATATATATATATATATATATAATATATATATACTCTTTATTCTTTTACACTCTTTACTTCTTTCAGTCATTTGACTGTGGCCATGCTGGAGCACCGCCTTTTAGTCGAACAAATAGACCCCAGGACTTACTCTTTGTAAGCCTAGTACTTATTCTATCGGTCTCTTTTGCCGAACCGCTAGGTTACAGGGACGTAAACACACCAGCATCAGTTGTCAAGCGATGTTGGGGTCACAAACACAGATACACAAACATATACACACACATACACATATATATATATATACGACGGGCTTCTTTCAGTTTCTTTCTACCAAATCCACTCACAAGGCTTTGGTCGGCCCGAGGCTATAGTAGAAGACACTTGGCCAAGGTTCCACGCAGTGGGACTGAACCTGGAAACATGTGGTTTGCAAGCAAGCTGCTTACCACACAGTCACTCCTACGCCTATATATATGGCAAAAATGTTCATGTACGTGTCTTTGTTTGATATATATATATATATAATGTTGTTTTTCTTTCTTTCGAAAAAGTTTTTTTACACAATTGCTTGGAAATTCTCATATCGAACCCGATACAGCGCAAGCCCTCACATAGATTCCGTTTACCAGTCTCAATCACAGGTCATTGCTATGACCGGGTCTATAAAGAAGACACTTGCCTACGGTGCTGGACAGTGGGACAGTGAAACCGAACACAATACCATGTGATTGTAAAGCGAGCTTCTTAACCACACAGCCATGACTGAGTTTATATATCTAAGCTCTTTTAACTTTTGAGTTCAAATTCTGCCCGAATTTTCATTGGCTTTCATCTTTCTGTGGTAGAAAGAATAAGAACTCATAATGCATTGAAATCGAATTGACTCAATAACTTCCGTGTCTCACCAATTTGTGACATTGTGCTAGAATTAGAAATCAATATTAATTTGAATTGTCGAGTAATAACATCAATATATTCAAGTAATTGCTACAGTCGATTGATTTTTCTGTAGCAAGTGAACAGGTATTTACAAGCCGTGAAGGGGCTTCAACGTCGTTGATTGATCTGCAAGAAATAGCAGTAAAACTGCCTTAACCTCATATCCTACTTTCTTGGGAAAGAACAGCTATTAAGGATAATGTATTGGGTTGTCCGGAAAGTTCGTGTTGATTTTTAAAGGAAAGAAAAAGGTCAATAAATACTTGCCATCACATTTTTAATCAACCAAATATGAACCATTTTGTTGCACAATGCGTCTCCATCTTTCCTTTAACTTGAAAATACCATCTTCCCAGAATTGAAGAGGTTTCATGACAAAGAATTCAAGGTATCATTCTTACGTCATCCAAGGAACTGAAATTTTTACCATTAAGACTATTCTGCAGAGACCTGAATAAGTGGAAATCCGAAGGAGCACTATCTGGTGAATATGGAGGGTGAGGTAACACATCCCAGCCGAGCTGCGGCAATTTTTGTCTGGCTCCCAAAGCATCAAGTACCAAAAATGAACTGTCTTATCCATTTTAAAGGGTTACAGAATTAAGACAGGTTATAGGAACATGAACCTTCTTCCACAAAAAAATAGCTTAAACTGTGCTCTAAATGGAGGTGTAGTCAAATCCTATGTTATGGACTCAACCATGTTCTAAAATAAGTCGAAATGTAAGCTACTATAAATCGGCACGAACTTTCCGGACAACCCTATAGTTTTACATGCCCCAACAAACGGCTGGATAGTCGTGATTAACGCGCATTTGATCATTGATCTGTTCGATCAATGCTGATCTAGAGTGAAACAACGACAATAACAATGACTGTAATCAACTGTGAGTCAATCAGGAAGATCCTATCTCTTCGGCGAATCAATGGAGGAGGCGCTATCTGGTTGTTGAACCAATGAAGGAATCGCTCTCTGGTCAATGAGCAAATGAAGGAGACTATAACGGGTCGTTGAACTAATTCGTAAGGCTGTATCTGATATGCAAACCAATGAGGCAGACCCTGTCTAATCGGTAAGCTAAACAGAAAGTAACAGAGAGAAGCGAGAGAGATAAAATCTGGTTGGTAAACTAAAATAGGAGAACCAACGATAGGAGAGGTCGAACGAAGGACACACTATGTGGTTGCTCGTCTTGTTAGAAATGAGAGATCTATTTCTTATTTATATCGCGTACAGCATCGAAATGCGAGTGTGTGTGTGTGTGTGTGTGTGTGTGTGTGTGTGTGTGTGTGTGTGTGTGTGTGTGTGTCGCACGAAATGCGACTCCTGAATTATATACTCTGTGATGAAGGAGACAGTATCCAATTTTTGGAATGAAAATATCCTTAAAATCTATGGATTACTGTGTCCCTGAAACAGTCTTATGAAGATTACCACCAACAACTTATCTACACAGGATTACTTATTCTCTTAGATTATTTACATATGTTTTTGAAAAAAATCCAATCTCAACGCTACGATGTTCTTTATTCGCTCTTCGGAAGACTTTATTTCATACATTTTGTAAGGACACATTTTATTCTTAAATAATTTTTACAACGCTGTTCTACAACGCCTTTTTAATATGATTGCAATTCTAAATATATTTTTATACATCGATATTTCTATACATCTGTACTTTTATACATCTACACTTTTATAATCTATTTCCACTCATCTATTTATACATGAATATTAAATCTTTATATATTTATGTATTCATAGATTTTCAATATGTTTTAATATTTTAATGACTGATACTTTGGTATATTTAAAAACTGATATACATCGATCCATGGCAGAATATATGAATAAATAACTTGTTGAACCTATCTGAAATTATCCGTAACATTTTTTTTATAAATTCGCATCCCGGGATTTTTATCTGAGCACTTCAAAATACTGGCTATACAATAAACAAGGAAACACTACTATATATATGTATGTACGTATGTATGTATGTATATGGATGAAATTTACAGAAAAGCGAAAGACGAAGGCAGGTGTAAGACAGGTTGGCATGACCCCCTCTCCATCCCAGAGATGTTATCCAAGAGAAAAGCAAAGGCCGACAGAATTTGGCGCCAGTAACGTCGCAACGTATTTCTGCGGCTGAGTGATCCGGAGCAATATAAAATGAAGGAAGTGTCTTGGTCAAGAAAACAACGCATAGCCCGGTTCGGGAATCGAACTCACTACCTCATGATTGTGAGCCCGATGCTCTAATCACTGAGCCAAGCGCCTTCACACACACGCATAAATATATGTAGTATATAAATATATATTTATATATGTGTGTGTTTCTATACATGCACACACATACATTTATATATATGTTATATAGTATACGTATGTTTATGACCGTGATCACCGTGACCGACCAGGCTATCAGGTGTTGCTAAACATCGCTGGTCACCATGTGCTTCACATTGTTTTAGCCTTCAAATGACGCGAGCAGGCCAACAAAAGAAAGAGTGAGAGAAAGTTGTGGTGAAAGAGTGCAGCAGGGATCGCCACCACCCCCTGCTGGAGCCTCAGGTGTTGTCGCTCAATAAACACTCACAACGCCCGGTCTGGGAATCGAAATCGCGATCCTACAACCGCGAATTCGCTGCCCTAACCACTGGGCCATTACGCTTCCACAGGTATGTTTATATAAAAAAAATAATAATAAATGTGCCCTTTTTAAAGCCTAGCCAAGCTCATGGGCCCGGTTTCCCGATTTCTATGGCGTATGTGTCCCCCAGCTGGACGGGACGCCAGTCCATCGCAGCGTTACTCATTTTTGCCCGCTGAGTGGACTGGAGCAATGTGAAATGAAGTGTTTTGCTCAAGAACACAGCGCGTCGCCCGCTCCAGGAATCGAAAGCACAATCTTACGATTATGATGCTGACACCCTAACCACTAAGCCATGCGCCTCCACTGTATGTTTATATACATACACATATAACATAGATTCACACAGTTTCGTGACATGCTTAATAACATGTGTGCCCATACAAAAGTGTTCATCTATATGTGACCATATGTTGTCACGCGTGCCAGTTTAGTAAGTCAGCAACAATAAATGCTTACATATATTTATATCAAATTATTATATGTGAACCCTATTGATATAACTCTTCACATTAAATAGATCATTATAACAGAGCTTGTTCTACTAAAACATATCTGCTTTGTACTAATAATCTCTTGCCAATTCTGACATTTTAGCACATAGCTTTTTATGTGTGATTTTTTTATCGTATTAACCTTTTCATTAGATGTATATGTGTGTGTGTATATATATATAAATATATATATATATATATATATATATATATATAAATATATACTATATATATATATATATATATAATATATACACAAAAACACACACACACATATATGTATATATATATATTAATATATACATGAATGCATATATATATGTGTAAGTATAATATAGATACATATATACATGCATAAATATATTGATATATACACATAAATATACGCATATATACTCGTAATATATCCATATATATATGTATGTATATATTATATATAATATATATATCTATAGATATATATCTACATATATACGTATATATACATCTACATGTATATACACACATATATGTACATACACGTGTATATGTATTTATGTGTATATATATATATATAATATAAATATATTCATATATACGCAAATATATACGTTATATATATATATGCATATATATATACGTATATATTTATATATATATATATATATATATATATATATATAATATATATATGCATTGTGTATGTCTACATATATTTGCATATATACATTGAATGTGTATACATACATATGTGTATGTATAAATACAGGTTTGATTTACACACATGTATGCATACATATATACACTGCAGCTGCTATTAATACTACTACTACTACTACTACTACTACTACTACTACTACTACTACTACTTACTACTACTACTACTATCGCCATTATTATTAATGTTATTTTTATTAATTTTATTAGGTATCGGATTTCTCATTCACTCTGTTTGATGTAGGTCGCAATTAGGCAGAACAAAATGGACTTATGTACGTTTCACACATCCATATATAACATAGAAACTAATTCACACGCACACACATAAGCACACACACGCACACACATTCACACATTATCACATACATACATACATACATAAATAGGAATACAGTGATGTGCCAACGTGTATTTATCTATACGCCCTACATCACTCGCATAAATATATAAATGTTAGAGCATAAACTGATGCATACAAACATAGCTATGCGTACATATGTATATATGGTCTCTCTGTTCAATATATGTACATAAGCACATCTATTGTAACAAGAACATGCCACAACTAATGTATATAGAAACTTCAACATACGTACGACTACAGTCCCAGATTAATGTCCATGCGCACACAAATGCAAAGAGACGTATATACACACACTCATACAACAGAAATTACTTTATACATAAATACGGAAGCACACACAGAATTTCATATGCACTCATATACTCTGTTGTATATATATACATACACACACGCACAACTCACACATGAATATTAGGCACTTTCAAATACTCTTATATACAGAGATATACGTTGATGTACATATAGCAATCTAGTTACAAATTCATGATAATGCACTCAAATGCAGAAACACACGTGCGCAGAGGCATATAGGGCGTAACGTGTGAATACACATGCACGGTCACAAGAATATTCCGAACGTAACGCGTAAACGCACAAATATTCGTACAGATATGTGCTTTCGCATACACATACTCAGAAGACGTCGATATACATACAGAGATCCTTAACAAATTCACAATCATACGCTCACAATCATATTCACACAAACATACACACACATACACATGCGCGCGCACACACAATCCGATGAATCGATATTCCATTACTACACACCAAATGTACCATATTAATTTTATTGTAATGATCTAATTTGTACATGTGCTCTCATTCGTTGGTTCAGAGATTTTAATTGCTTTAGGAAAATATCTATTTATTTATTCGCATGACACAAAAGTAATATTTGATTGGAAAGTGACATAGTTACATGAATCGATAGTTGTATATTACTGGTACTTACATATTTCATCGCTCCTGAAAAAAAGAATAATGAAGATCGCCTTTTGCAGGAACTGAACTAAAAAAAAAAGTAGAGATGTGAGACAAAATGCTATTAAAGCATTTTGGTCAATATATCCTCTAGCCCAGTGCCTCTCAAACTATCTGATGTGGCGTACCAGTAGTTTCATTTTGTGCCAGGGACCGGTAATATTTCTTACCAGAGCTCCACTAGCTCAACTCACTTCCTTTTGATCTCTCCACATCGCTAAAAACAACTTCCTTTCTACAAGCGCAAACACTAATATAAACTTAATGCTACACCAGTAAGCTATGGTAAATAGAAAATACGAGCAAAAGCCACCCCACCCCCGTCCAATGGCCGGTGCTGAGTTGTCAAACATTTAAACCAAATTTTCTCAAAACAGCTTGCCCGACCGTCCCATAGGCCTTTGAGAAACACTGATTTAACCGAAATTTAAGACACCAGCAAAAGAAGAAATAAAGAGAGAAAGTTAAAGCAAAAAAAAAAAAAACTTCTTGAGAAACCAAATAGTCTTTCCTTCCTTCATGCCAAGTTTGAAGAAAATATCTCTTTTGCATCTTACTATTTTGGTCTCTTAAATATACTGCATTTTGTGATATTATTTCAAGCCAGCCGGGGTTTTTTTGCGCAAACTGCACGTGCATTTTTCTCGCGTACGCGTAGTATCGATTGCAACAGCTGATGTACTTGCGCGTACAAATGCACGTTCCCACGGCTTTATCGATCGTATTCTCACCTGGAATCTATTTTTGATACTGTCGGTATCTACATATCAAATTTGAGCGCAATCGGATGGAGGATGCACGAGATTCTACAAGACACACACACACAGACAGACAGAACGGATTTTATATAATAGATATTGTCATGTCACAAATATACTACATTTACTTACACAATCTTTACCACGGTCGGTGAGTACCAAACTCCACCAGCCAGTTGATAAACAGTTAACTACGATGCATAGAGCGAAATTACTAAAATTATATTATTGTTTCTTTCTTTTCTGGAAACTCACCGCGTACCGGCAGCTGATGGTTCGCAGACCGGCACCAGTCCGCGCACCAACACTTTGAGTACCACTGCTCTAATCCTGCTAACTTGTGTAGCTAATACAATGGTTTCTGATTTAGGCACAAGCCAGTAATTTTTTTTACAGAAGGAGGTTAGTCGGTACTTTCAAGAACAATATTTGACTGGTACTTTAATTTATTGACCCTGAAAGACGAAAGACAAAGTTGACCCTGGGGAGATTTGAAACAAGAACCTCAAGAGCCGGAAAAATACCGTAGAGCATTGTGCACGAAGCTTTAATTATTCTGCCAGCCCGCACTTTTTCGTGTATCAATTTTAATCGGAATCTCTGTATTCGTTTTGCTAGCAATAGCCATCACATAGCCGTCAAATGCTATCCTATCATTTTATAAATAAAAGCACTTATTTTATTAAACTGTGAGAAGAAGAAGAAGAAGAAGAAGAAGAAGAAGAAGAAGAAGAAGAAGAAGAAGAAGAAGAAGGAGGAGGAGGAGGAGGAGGAGGAGAGTAAGAAGAAGAAGAAGAAGAAGAAGAAGAAGAAGAATTCAGCTTTCGCTGGAGTTGAAAACAAAGATAGACGAAATTAAATATAAGTGAAATAAATATTTTAAAATATCTTCAAGCAATGCCGGTGTGAAGTTAATGTGTGGTAATGCCAATAAATAAAACCAAATCGTAGATATTAGATTGCCTTAAAGGATCTTCTTTCATTTGACAAAAGGAATCATTCCCGGAATCATTAAATAACATATGCAAGGAAATACATTATCCTTTTTTTTTTCCATTCGTTTCCATCACTTTACATATTTCGCAAACTTTTCACCTGCATTGTTTAAATATATCATTTACACATTTCACATTGCTATACTTTAAGCAATGGAGGCGCATGGCTTAGTAGTTAGGGTGTCAGCATCATGATCGTAAGATTGTGGTTTCGAATCCCGGACCGGGCGACGCGTTGTGTTCTTGAGCAAAACACTTCATTTCACATTGCTCCAGTCCACTCAGCTGGCAAAAAACGAGTAACGCTGCGATGGACTGGCGTCCCATCCAGCTTGGGAACATATACGCCATTGAAACCGGGAAACCAGGCCCATGAGCCTGGCTAGGCTTTAAAAGGGCGCATATATTTTTATTTTTATACTTCAAGCAAACCATAATATTCTAAATGCTGTAAAGTATTTAATTCATTGATATTGTGTCTACAAACAAGTCGTTCTTCTAATTTTCGTCAAACATATGGACTGAGTAACACTTTTAGAGGTAATTTATTGTTGATTATATAAACTCAGTCCCAGTATTTGTAAGGTATGAATTTTATTGCCTCGGCGGAATTTGAACTCAGAACGTATCGGTAGACGAAATAACGCTAAGCATTTCGCCCGGCGCGCAAACATTTCTACCAGCTTGCTGCCTTAATACAGGTTTATATTCTATAATCGATTTGCTCCACCCTAGTAAACTACGGGTGACTATTTTATCAGTAGTGATGGAGAGAAAAGCAAGATCAGTCATGGCTGGAAATATCAGAAATTTCATCGTTTTGGGGTCGGTAAAATAAGTACCAGTTGAGCACAATTTCCCCCGAAATTTCTGGCCTTGCGCCAAAATTTGTAACTAATATTACCAGAACTTAATGGGAAGAAATGGTTCACAGGAAGTTTTATTAATCTGAAGTCTGGTAGTTCTATAGATCCGCTTCCTTCCTCAGAAGCTTTTTCCGCTTCAACATTTTTTTATTTTCTTAGGTGATGTCACTGGTTATTTGATGTAATTCTGTCATAGTTTACATTCCTGCTGAAAAGAACAAAGATGTTTGTAAGTGTGCATTTATCTATTTATATACTTTTCCATCCATTAGTGAAAATGTTTTCCAATCTTAACCAGTGTGACCAATTTGGAAAAGTGTGAAAAAAAAAAGAAAAATTACATGTACCTTTCTCACCATGAAACCCGGAAATTGAAATAATACATTTCAAAAGTTGTGAAAACCAGAATGCTAATCTGCGTGAAATAACAAAGCATTTAGTTTCATATTCTATTGACTTTGCAAGAAGAAAATGTTATGTTAGTCTGAGTAGTGTTTGAACTCAGAATGTAAAGGTATTAAAACTAAATACCTCATAACACTTAGTCTGCCGTCCTACTACTCCTGCCACTCCTTGTGCTAGATTCACTCTTCACCATATCAGCAGCAGTATATAACGTAGACAAGGGAATGAGGAGTACGTATCCCACGAGTAGTGTTCAAATGAATTTCTTTCATTCTTCTTTGTGCAAAGAAATTAACAACACATATTTATACTTGTTTACTTTAATCAGAGATAAATTCTACGTAAAAATGTATGAGCTAACTGCATTCAGTTTGTCTTAGATTTTTCAATACAGCCTGCTTGCTCTTAGGATATTTATTAATCATTTAATTACATCACGGACAAATTGATGATAAGCAAATTAGTTTAGCTATTTCATCCATTTGCTATTTTGTGTTTTAAATAGAGTTGGTTATTCATTTCACTTGTGGCTAAGATAACGTCGGGTACTATCCTCTGAGGAGTGGCCAATCAACTATGAAACATGTCAGAATAATTTTCTTTCTGTTTCTTTGTGTGAAAGGAATAACAACATGAAAATATATTTGTTAATTCTCTACAGCACAAGAGCTGTAAATTGTGAACTAATTACATTAAATTTATCGTAGATTTCCTAATAAACAGAGCACAGGAAGAAACTAAGAGGAAAATCACTGTCAAACGTTTCCATGTTAAAGCAATATAAATATTATACTTTAATTAATGTTTTATTGTTTTTCTGAATAATTATATATAAATATTACTCTGTGTATGTGTATGTGCGTGTGTGTGTCTGTGTGTGTAATAGAATGCTATTTCAGGTATGTTGCAAGCAATATTTATGCGACTGTTATTGAGCGGTGCTGGAAGATTGTAAGGGTGGGTAGGAGAGTTGTTAATTAGACGGGAAGGTGCAAGTATTGGTGGATGCAGAACACTATTATCGTTTACTGGTGTGGATGCGTAGAGATGAGACAAGAGATGTACAATTGTTTGGTGTTACAACGTGGTGCAACTAAGTAAGGAGACAGAGAATCAATCATTGAAGCAAAAATAAATATTAGAGTGAAATTAGAGAAGAGGTTAACTGGCCATGTGTTAATTGATTAATAATAGGAAGAAAAATAAATATTAATTAAAGTAATCTAAGGACAGCTGTGTGAATATTGGTGTATGCGTCTAAGTATGGCGACAGAGGTGTTTATGTGATCGCTTTGACGTAAAAAGTTTCTAGTGTGTTGTATGTAAATGTGTAATCGGATGTGGATGGGGCGAGTGCATATAGCTGTGTCCAAATATAATGCTTGCGTGTAAGTGTAAGCGTGTGTGCGTGCGTATCTATCTATCTATCTATTTGTCTAGCCACCATTTATCTAGATAGATAGATAGACAGATAGATAGATAGATAGATAGATAGATAGATAGATAGATAGATAGATAGATAGATAGATAGATAGATAGATAGATAGATAGATAGATAGATAGATAGATAGATAGATAGATAGATAGATAGATAGATAGATAGATAGATAGATAGATAGAAAGACAGACACTCACAGACATATATGTATTTGTGTATATGTGCATGCGCATATATACACATATGTGGAAAATTAATGGAAAATAATATCTGATAAATAATTATGAATAGTCCATCCATTTTATATTTGTATAGGGGGAGAAAATTTATTCTAATTCGTAGCTATAGTAATTAAAATTGAAATATAGAATTGTGTCTAATTTACTTCGTAGCCAATAAAAGCCATAAATTTCCAGTTGGATATACGTATTTCGGTGTAACGTGGACTTCTTCAGTACGATGTTGATTTTTAGTACATGAGAACTAAGAGAGAGAGAGAGAGAGAGAGAGAGAGAGAGAGTTTTTACGAAATAAGAAAGTTAATAAGGGCACTCACAGTTTCTTTATATTTCATTTGTTGCAAACCAGAGAAAAGAGAGAGGGAAAGTGAGAGAGTAACAGACAGACAGACAGAAAGAGAAAGGTGATGAAATATAAAATGTAGAATAGATTCTTTTATTTTTTTCAATTTCATGGCGGTTTCTCCTCGAACTTGTTAATTTAATTAAAATTTATTTCAATATGAATACACTGGAATTTATGACTTTCATTGACTATTAAATAAAAACGAAAAATATTATAGTGAATTCAGTTAAATATCAATTATAATAAGAGCACTCAGAGAACGCAAACCTCTGCCAAGGCAACACCAACGTCTTCTCAACGATTAGCCGGAGATGATTTTTAAAATGAGAATATCTGAAATAAGCTCAACTACTCTCACAAACTAGAATATTAAAAGTGAACCTGTCCGCGCTCAAAAATTAAGTAAAAAAAAAACAAAAAGAAACAGGGGAAATAATTCAGAATCCTTCGCCAGTACTGAAACGATCCCAAAATCTAATCCGTTTGTGCCATAACATCCCTGAAAGTTTCATCCGAATCCATCCAGTAGTTCTTGAGATATCGTGTCCACGGACAAACAAATCAAACAAATGCGACTGAAAACAATACCCCCGCCTTAGTGAAGGCGGAGGTAATTATTACTATGAAATAAATAGTACATACATATTCGACCTTAAACGTACCTCATAGCGGCAGCAGGTAGAGAGCTATAAGTTGGATACTCGTACAAAAGGCTGATCTTCTAAAGAAAGTAATTAATAAGTATATTCAAAGGAATTATGGAGGGCCAGATTGACTTATCAAATTTGTTTGCAATAACACGAATGAATGTTGTAGCCAAGGTTATAACCACCGTGTTGGCAGAAAGCTTGTAGAAACATTATGTACAAGCTTGTACATAATGCTTGTAGAAACGTTATTACTCTTTTACTTGTTTCAGTCATTTCACTGTGGCCATGCTGGAGCACCGCCTTTAGCCGAGTAAATATACCCCAGGACTTATTCTTTGTAAGTCTAGTACTTATTCTATCGGCCTCTTTTGCCGAACCGCTAAGTTACGAGGATGTAAACACTCCAGCATCATATATACGACGGGCTTCTTTCAGTTTCCGTCTACCAAATCCACTCTCAAGGCTTTGGTCGGCCCGGAGCTATAGTAGAAGACACTTGTCCAAGATGCCACGCAATGGGACTGAACCCGGAACCATGTGGTTCGTAAGCAAGCTACTTACCACACAGCCACTCCTACGCTTACGTTGAAGCTTTGCTCATTGCTTGTAGAAAC
>NC_042997.1:132682927-132685427 GCF_006345805.1 Octopus sinensis | reverse complement strand
AACTTATGCACCCACATACACACACGTACATAGAAACGTGTGCCAATATTCATCTATATACTTATACAAAAAATATTCTATGTCCATCTATCTTTCGATACATCTTTCCATGAATCTGTTTATCAATTTATCATACTGCAGATCTGTTTGCCTATTCATGCACAGACGTGTACATATATAATATAATATAACATAATGTAATGTAATATAATATAATATGATATGATATGATATGATATGATATGATATGATATGATATGATATGAAATAATATAATACAATATATTATATGCGCGTACGTATATGTCTAAACATAATAGGTCTTCATATGCACGGTGGAAAGCTAGAATCAGAACAATGACTGTCATATTCATTCTTAATACATTCCGGTAGATTCGAATGTGTATATGCAAATCACTGATTTGATTCGCACAGGAGACCAACGTCTCCTTTAAGACGAATGTATATTCATAAAGCCTGGGTCATCAGGCGTTTCGACATTGCCTTTCTATAAATAAGCGGGTCATTGTTTTCATTTTCATTGTTCACTGTGCATATAGCGATTTAGTATTTGTGAAGGCGCGTGGCTCGGTGGTTAGGCGTATTCGGCTCATGATCGCAAGGTCGTGAGTTCGATTCCCTGCGACCGTATTGTGTCCTCGAGCAAAGCACTTCATTTCTCATTTCACGCCGAATGTCCCTCGGAACTACGTTAAGGGTACGCATGTTTGTGGGATGCCCAGCCACTTCCATATTAATTTGCACGAGGTAGCAGTTCTATTAATTTCACGAGTGACAGTATGATGGATATCGGTATATATTAGTTGGTAATTTGTTTTCTGAAGGTATAAACTTGTGCCATGATTCAGTGGTCCGGGGTACCTTTGGCTGGTGAGGTACAAGACAGAAAGCCAGATAGATAGACAAACAGACAGACACACAGACAACACACAGACAACATCATCATCATCATTGTTCGACCGTGGTCGAGACAATGGAATTTACCATGTTGCGCCAGACTTCACGGTCCATCATAGCATTACGGAGGTCCTGTTGCTGGATGCCTGTATCCCTGGAGATTACATCAGGGTAGGAGAGTGTGCGCCCTCTGGTGTTGCGAGTAGATGGCTTCCAGAGGAGAAGAGTAGAAATTACTTCTTTTTCAGCTCTACAACATGTCCAGCAAACTGGACTCTCCTACCCTTCACAAGAGATGACACAGGTGGTAATTTCCCATATATTTGCATTTTAGTTGGATGGCGCCTCCACGAGAGATTTTGAGCTCTCATAAGGAGGCGAGTGTAGGTTCCATCCAACCGCCTCTCAAGCTTCTTTGATAACGTCCAGGTTTCTGAGCCATATAGTAGGATTGGTTCGACTGTGGCTTTGAATATTTCAAGTTTGAAGTCTCTACTTAGATTTGATGACCAGATCTTATGCATGTCATTACAGGCTGACCAGGCCATACCCTTTCTAGTTAGAAAGTCTTTTCCAGATGATGATATGTATGACCCAAGATATTGATAATCAGAAACCATATTTAAAGGTGCACTGTTGAGAGTGTGGATGATGCAATCACTGTTGGACAGGCACTTGTTTATGTATTCAGTTTTGGTCTGAATACATAAACAAGTGCCTGTCCAACACAGACAACACACAGACAGATAGATAGATAGATAGATAGATAGATAGATAGATAGATAGATAGATAGATAGATAGATATGTGTAATGTATGGAGGTTATATATTGTATCAATATGAGTACTCGCGCGAGTACGAGGGTATATATATATATATAATTATATATATATATATATATTATATATATATATATATATATACATATATAATATAATTGTGTGTGTGACTGCGAGTGTATCGTTGGCGATTTTCTTTCGCCGTCTTCCCTTCCTTGGACCTTTCCTTTTTCTATGGTTCTGATGAAGAGCTCCGCTCGAAACGTTAAATCGTCCTTCTTTCTTTCCTTTCCTGAGCGTCCAATAACACTATACTTGTTCCACGTCCTCGCGTTGTTATGTTTTCTCTTTGTTCATGTTTGGATTAACTATATATGTATGTATGTATGTATGCATGTATGTATGTATGTATATAAGTTCTTAAGGAAGTTCTAGCCGGTCTCTAACAAAAGCGACAAGACTTTTTGAGTTAAGAGAGTTCTCTGTATTTGTTAATATGTGGTTGATTTGGTGTGTGGGTTGAACTGTCGATGCATACACCCAAGTGTGTGCACATATACATCAAAAGTATGTCGGATGGAGAATCTATGGAATATCTTATAAATCTTCACGATTAGACTGGATTCAAAGAATGTGTGTCTGTTTCCTTTGGTGTTATTCCTTCGGAAATCTTAGGATTTCTAGGGTTTTCTGTAAATTTGTAAATACACGATATGATGATAGATTCAAGAGCTATAAGTTCCGCATTAATTCGCCATAACTGTTCTTTTTTTCTAGGACATTTGATGATACACTTTCTCTTT
>NC_042997.1:132652927-132675427 GCF_006345805.1 Octopus sinensis | reverse complement strand
CTCAATACTTGTTGTTCCTAAGGCGGTGATCTGGCAGAAACGTCAGCACGCCGAGTGAAATGCTTTGCGATATTTCGTCTGTCTTTACGATCTGAGTTCAAATTCCGCCGAGGTCGATTTTGCCGATCTCGGCGGAATTTGACTTTGCCTTTCATACACTCGGCATCGATAAATTAAGTACCAGTTGCGTACTGGGGTCGATCTAATCAACTGAACCCCTCCTCAAAAAAACTTCGGGCTTTATGCCTAGAAAAGAAAAGAATATTTGTTCTTCTTTCGTAACTCTTCTAAAGTTACTAATTCAACGACTCATTTTCTGCTAATTCTCATTATTTCACAGTTATTTTACCCACATGTAAAATGTATTTCTACTCTAGTAGTTTCAGTCTTCAAATGTCTTTCTTGTGGTGCTCTCTTCCTTCTTGCTTCTCAGGTAAATATAATCTTAATTCTATTAAATTTTGCGTCGCTCGTTTTATGATCGTCAAGCAACTTCGTGGATTTTCCCCCCGTTCTTTTATTTTATATATCTTAACATACTAAATCATTTCTTGAGACGGGTTTTATTGCTGGTTGCTTTCGAATTAAGTAGTAAGAAACTCTAAAGAGAACTGAAAAGCAGGTTTTCAGAGTAGAGGCCCTCATGCTCTCTTCATACAATTGTCTTGACCCTTAATTCCTTACACTCTAAGGAGGCTGGGCGGGATTTAGGTCACGACTCCAGGATGCTCCTCTGCTTTTACATTCCGTGCTATTGCCTTCCTGGGTAATAAAGGTGCCCCAGATCCAAAGTACCTCGGGTGTTATAACTCAAAGATGCCAGTTGATTGTAAGGTAAATTATGCCTTTTGAAATTCATTTCCATTCCTTCTTGACCAGATCAATTTAGAACTCTCTCTACCTCTCTTTACCAGATCCATTTGGAACTCAGCTGCTTCTAACATTGCCTCCCAGAAATTGAAAGCTGTTTTATGAGATCATATACAGATTTACCCACAAACCCTCTTTCACCTACCTCTATGACAAGGTTTGCGAACCAGATTCTCTCAGCCTAACGGATAATCTGTCATATGTTTTGGTTTTGTAGATGTGAGCTTCCTTCGTTCTATTTTTGTATGACACAGTGAGTTCAGTCAGAATCACTTTTGATGAAAGTGAGGCGAGTACAATATCCAATCTATTACCACTTTTGTTGATGATAACTGGATGATTCTTCTATTCTGGAAGGATTGCTATGCACTCATCCACTCCGTCCAGTAGACTCTGCTTCTATGAGACAATTGGAACAGCTGTGCTAGGTTCTATATTTTTTACTCCCTGCTGTGTAAAATACTGGAGGCGTTTGTGATGTCATCGTCTTACCTCTCGCACTACAAATCACATGTAAAATCTTTTTTAAAAATGTGTAAAAAGCTCTTTCTTTAATGTATTGCACCGCAGACTAAGAACATCTGGCCGGCTCTGTAAATTCGACAATTGTTATTAATCTGGCAAAGATTAATTTGTTTAAATGATTACTGACCTGCGTGTCAGTTCGCATTAAATACAGAACTTATAGGACTCATTTGATCTAAGAGAGGATAGAAGACTTAACTATTCTGATTGTGCATCTCTTCTAAATAAATCCTTATTATATCAGATATAACATAAGTACATCTCTTCTGAGGAGGACTCATCTCTTCTGATTAGACGCTGCTATTTCCATATCGTGTACAAACCTAGTATACAAATTGCGCTGTACATTCAGAACAAATCTGCATGCTTCAAAGAATTACTGCTTGCTAAAATTTTAAATTTCAGCATGTCTCAGCGGTTGTTATCGTTGCTGTTTAGTCTCCCAAGGTCAGTCCTCCTTGAACAGATTTACTAACGAAGGCATTCAAACAGTGGCGAATTGCAGTTGAGGAAGAAAGCGAGTAGAATGAAGTGGGTGTAATACGCATTTGCTAACGCTAATAATGTTGTTTGTTTAGCTACAACACAGCCTCTGCTGATCAGAGCTCTGATTAAAAATTTCCAATCGTGACTACCCCATCTGTTGTTTTTTTTTTTGTTTTGTTTTTTCTTAGATATGGTTGTGGACAGCAGCGAATTTGCAGAGTCGTTAATACGCCGGGCGAAACGCTTAGCGGTATTTCGTCTGCCGTTACGTTCTGAGTTCGAATTCCGCCGGGGTCGATAAATTAAGTACCAGTTACGCACTGGGGTCGATATAATCGACTTAATACCTATGTCTGTCCTTGTTTGTCTCCTCTATGTTTAGCCCCTTGTGGGTAATAAAGAAATAGGTATTTCGTCTGCCGCTACGTTCTGAGTTCAAATTCCGCTGAGGTCGACTTTGCCTTTCATCCTTTCGGGGTCGATTAATTAAGTACCAGTTACCCACTGGGGTCGATATAATCGACTTAATCCGTTTGTCTATCCTTGTTTGTCCTCTCTGTGTTTGGCCCCTTGTGGGTAATAAAGAAATAGGTATTTCGTCTGCCGCTACGTTCTGAGTTCAAATTCCGCTGAGGTCGACTTTGCCTTTCATCCTTTCGGGGTCGATTAAATAAGTACCAGTTACCCACTGGGGTCGATATAATCGACTTAATCCATTTGTCTATCCTTGTTTGTCCTCTCTGTGTTTGGCCCCTTGTGGGTAGTAAAGAAACAGGCATTTCGTGTGTCCTAAATTTCTAAGCTCTAATTCAAATTTAATCCACTCCAGTTGATGATGAGCATTCAATTGTTTGACCAACTGAATTTCTATTTCTGAAATTAACGTGTAGGTGGCTGAGTATTCTGCAGACACCTGATCATTTGATATATATCACAGGCAGTATCGGCAACGTGATACAATGTGGCAAGATGGAAACATCGAATTTACAGGACAATAGAAAGAGAAAGGGAGAGGAAGAATCAACTCTAATACAACACTAATACTTTATTTATCGTCCCCGAAAGTGTAGAAGGCAAAGCTACCTTCGGCACGTTTTGAGCTAAGAACGCAGATCTTAAATGAAACTACAGTATCCAGTGTCTTTACTTTTCTTTTTAAGACTGTAAGACGTGATTAGAAAGAGATTTGGCTGCTATTTTATCCAACTCGAGTGACCACATGCAGGGGTCCTTGTCGGTGTAGTTTATTACTTATCTCAACGTTGTTGTAGTGGTGGCGGCGGTTGTTATTGTGGTATGGATATGATGCCAAAATCAGAACCACTTTGATCTGATATAATATAACTACATCACTGCCAACCTAGTCTTCTTTCATTAAATGACTTTTGTCTTTTGATATTTTCAAACCGAATACTGCAGTGTTCTTGCATTTAGAACTGTCTTTTTATGTAACGTCATCCAAAAGATTGCTTAACCCTAGGTCAATCTGCATCAAACAGACCTACGGTGAAAGGCATTCTAACCGTGACCTGCTCGACTTATATTAAAATATACCACAAAAATGACTATTTTATCCAGTGAGTTCTTCATTTTTAATATAGTTTAGTATAATCTGATGGATAATTGCATATTATTTCTTGACTACTTAGAGAACGTTTCGGTGACTCATTACTCATAAAGTGAGTAAGACTGGATTATAAATGTTTCGTACACTTTTCTCCTTTAGTAACATCTGCACTTGAACACAAACGAAGCAAAGTTTCCCACCGTAAAAATTGATTTCAGAAATGGATGTGTTTTCACAGACCACATCAGTCTAGTGGCCTGGTGTTAATGTTTTGTCTCTATTTCCATCGTGTTAGGCAGAGATGAGGTAAATCAGTCTTAGGAGAGTGCTTGTCTAAGCTAGCTTAAAAACACTTTAAACAGTTTTACAGAGCTGGCGAGTTGTTCTTACCCCCTGGTGCCTACTTGACAGCTTAATAAACTAGACAAGTTGGGAGAAGTTACGTTTTCTTGGCTACAATTGCAATATGCTACCCGTGATAGTATGCGAAATGACAACAACCTATCGGTTGGTTGTCCGATACCCTTTCGATTCGGCACATTTAGACTCCATAGAACCTAGATTTGAGAAACTAACTGTACTAAAAAATCTTGTCTGACGCGTCTACTATCTAAGTAAATTTCATGGTTCTTGAAAATAATTCTAGAAAATGAATTCGTTACTTTCATTTGACAACTTAGTGTGAGATATCTTTGAATTACAGTTTCCACGACAACCTGTGATGCCAGCTGATTTCAGAAAGGGCACGAAGGGTAACTGAAAATGCTGCTTCATCTTGTTTACTATTTATTTCTCACAGAACTCAACATCTTATCAGTTTAACTATTTTAGTAGCTTCAGTCGTAATCCGACGTATGTAGCTATTACAGTCAAAACAGGATACACATGAATATAAATAATGAACAAGAGATAAAAGCGCAAGTTAGATTATATCACTCAAAGGCTCGACCTTGAAATGTAACCGATAGCTTGAATGTGTATTTAGATTAAGCAATGGCTTTTTTTTTGTGAGTTTTCTCTTTTTGCTTTGCAAAGGTCTCCCATCATTTAGGAAAAGTTAATTACATCTTCCTTAATTAAGAATAAATTAAAGGGGTTTACCGAATTAGATGTAGTTAGTTGTCTTCCATAGCAAATGAACAAAAGTATGAATGATGACAGAACATGGAACATTAAGTTGCAATTTATAGTAAAGAATGAAAATAATGAAAATTGGCGTTTATGGTGAAAGAACGATTGAGAGAAGTTATTTAATAAGGATAAAAAATAAAATAAAACAATTTCCAATTAATGGTGAATATAATAAAAGATTCACCATTATTATTTGTGAACGAATATCATTCTAGCAATGTTTGAATGAAACTAGAGCCATAAAAAGAGCCACGACAAACTGATACAGCACCGTACCAAAGACTGTAAATTCGATGTTTTTTTTGTTTTTTTTTTTGTTTTCATGTGTTGGTATTCATTTTATCTTCCACTAGTGTCCAGTGATGGTCAAACAGCAACCAGTAATTAAGTTGAATCAAGTGACCCGACTGTAAGTTTCGCTTTGTAATAATTGATTTTGGGAGTAATCAAAATAAATCAATACTTATTGGAATAAAAGTCGGCTCCCACTTGCAGGAAAAAGAGCCAACCGAAACTGTAACTCAGTTTCTCTTCTCAATTCAAACCATTTCAATTCATTTATGGAGCTCGTGAGTTTGAGAAAAGAATAACAATCGCAATATTTCATTTCTTCCTTCATTAAAATTGTAGCGCCTTTATGTTTCACGAGGAAGTCTTAACAGACGACATAGATATGAACTCAGCACCCAAGAACGAAGTTCTTGGCTCAGTTTCTGTTACCAAGTGACAGTTCCGCATTGACAGAGTGGATAGAGTATCGGGCAGTATGTCTTTTAGTATTTATTTCAGATGTCTGAGTTCAAAGTCCGCTACAATCAACTTTGCAATTAATTCTTTCAGGATAGATGGGATAAAGCATCAATCCAGGGTAGTGGAATTGTAACGTCACTCCAGACGCCTTGCAGTACATGTTTTGGCTCTTTGTGCTTTGAAACCTTAGTCTGTAAAGTTAATCATTGCCTCACTTAACACTACTGCCTACAGTGGAGTTACATACCATACATTCATTCCAAACAAGGTTCCCTGTACACAGAGTACTTTCTTGTCTCCTACCAATTAAAGAATATCCAAAAAACAAAAGGAGATTGTGGCTGCTACTCTTTTCTCCTTAGATAAGAAGTTAAACAACGTTACATTATTTTCATTACTCTAATATTTATCTTTGGAAAGTAATTAATACAAGAATTTCAAACTTACTTTTCTTACGATATGCCATGCAAATTAAAACCCTTATTTTAATTTAGCTTGCAGCAGACTTCATTACTTTCCATTTCACGTTCACAAAGTTAACACTGTTTTCTTGGCAGGTACGACTTACTTTACAATGCTTCAGTGCTTAAGAACGCCTGCTGTCCACGGTTTCGTAGTCTCCATTGCAGCTGTCCATGTCACACATTGCAGACTTTACAGTGTTTAGAGAACATTGAGTAGTAGTCATGATGTCGACATTTTGATACCCGATGCGAATCATAAAGACACAGTTAATTCTTTTCCAGTATTCAGATAGTTTCCAGTCCTCTATGTCAGTTAACTTTTTCTCAAATACAACTTTAATCGTTATTCACTCCGACGCTGTTGACATCAAACTCTCTCTGAAAAATGTTCGAGTATGTTTTCGCTAGGCGAGATTTACACACACACACACACACACACACACACTAAGAGGGAGAATCACATATTATTGAAAAGGTTTCGTAAAGAAAAAGTTTGTGCATAAAAATGAAGAAAATTTTACTCCATAAACTTTAGTGCATATTATACGTAACCAAAATAGGATACAACTTACAACTTGTAAACATATATTTACATATATGTACCTATGTATGTATTCCAACTTGCGCGCACGCGCACAAACGCTCACACACATAGTCATACATATATGGATGTATGTATATATATATATATATATATATATATAGTAAGGAAAAATTTTTTTAAAAATGCAGAATGCTCAAATGAAAGAAAATTTTAATAAAATGAGAAAATGATAAAATATATAAATATATATTTATTCAACCGGTTTTCGTCATTGTATGACTTGTCAAGAATATTTATGTTTTAAGAAGTTATTTTAAAAATTAGAAAGGGGAAAAAAGAAAATGGCATTGTTTTTTGTAAAAGAATAATGATAAAAATGTACAAAAATTAAAAAATAAATTCTCCGATACATTGTGAGTTCGTTGTGTATCTTGAGTTTTATGGTTGTTTACCAAAAAATTACCTTGAGGTGTTAAGATCCAAAGGGATTAAGAGCATGTGATGTGTTGTGTTGTTAAATTCAGCATGTTGCAGGACAGGAAGTAGTAGTAATTGTGGTCCTGGTTCTTCAGTTCCTGTGTTGTGGGTAAGGGAGACAACTCTTTTGAGTTCTTCAATAAAACCCAAATTATAAAACTATCATTTTAGCTTCATTTGCATTATCTTTTTATATAATTGCTTGTTAACTTAACTTTCAGATTTTAACACTTTATTTATATATTTTCTAATAATATAAATCTGCATAGACAATTGCATTTCAAATTGTCATATCATTTATAATAAAAATGATAGTAATAACAACAATAGTAAAAATGATATTTAAAGAATATAAGTTTTAGCTTGAAGTGATGAATGCATGGTATCTTTATATATTTGTGTTAGTCCATCCATGAAGAGTGAGGTAGAGAAAGGAAGTTTGATCAACGAGGAGTTTGCATATTAAGTTGTGTTTGGAATTTTTCAATAAAGAGATTCTCCTTGTTAATTCTCTCCTGTGTGGTGATCCCGTCTTTACTTGGTAGAAGGGGAATATATAGAATTTGGGGTTTAAGTCTTTAGCACATGAGTCTAAGTGGTCACTCAGTGGAATTTGTCGGTATTCCGGGATTTATTTGTTCTTTATGCACCGTTACTCGTTTACGTAACGGGAGACTCGTTTGTCCAACATAATTATGTTGGCAACCAGCGCATGTGAGAACGTAGATAAGGTTCTCGGAGGAACAGGAGAAGTTAGTCTTGATTTTAAACTTCGTACCTTGGTTGAAGGTAAATTCAGAGCCTTCAAGTAGAAAGGGGCAGGTACCACAGTTTGAGCGTGCACATTTTTTTACTGTTGGGGGGATGTGGGGTGTGAAGTTTGGCATTTGTCAAGAGTTTTTTTAAAGATTTGTGTTGCCTTTTGCATTTGAGGATTTTGTGTGTATTTATAATGTTTTTCATTTTTGGGTCTGTTGACAGTAGACTGAGGTTTTGTATGATTGTGGTGTATGCTTCGATATTTTTGGGGTTGTGGGTGGAAATGTATGGAAGTATTTTGAGGTTGTGTGGGTGTTAGGTTGGGTGGTTTTCAGTGTAGTGTTGTCTAGTTCTTTGGCGCGTTTTATTCCATACTCTATAAGGGTGGAGGGATATTGACGTTGTAATAGTGTTTTTTTTTGAGGTCTTGAAGGCGTATTTCTCGTGTTTTTGGATCCGAGGCAATGGTGCATACCCTTTTAGCTAAATTGAAAGGGATATTTGTCTTGGTGTGTTTTGGGTGGCATGAACTAAAGAGGAGGTATTGTTGTGAGTCTGTAGGTTTGTGGTAGATGTCTGTTATGATTTGGTTCTTAGGTGTTTTTATAATTAGGAGATCAAGGAATGGGAGATGATGTTTGCTTAATTCCATAGTGAATTGGATGTTGGGATGTATGTTGTTTAGTATGGTTTTGAATTCCAGGAGTTTTTCATAAGGTTCTTTCCATATGATGAAACAATCATCTAAATACCTTTCCAGTTTTCCATTAGGTAGGTGTGGAAAACATGTCCAAATTTCTGGCTTGATATTTCATAGAGTGACAGTTCGAAGTAACCCATTATGAGGTTCGCAAGGACTGGTGCAGCCTTGGTACCCATCGCAATGCCACATTTTTGACGGTAGTGTGTGTCGTCGAAGAGAAAAAATTGTTTGTCAGAATGAACTTAAGAGATTCTGTAATAAAAGACTTGTTAATGCGGTCAGGGAATGTCTCTGGGTGTTTTTCTAGCCAGAAGTCAATTGCCTCTATACCATACTCGTGTGGAATGTTGGTGTAGAGGTTGATGACATCAAAGGATACCAGGAGTGCCTCCTCGTTAACTGTTTTCGGGAGGTGTTTGAGCATGTCCAGATCATCCCTAATGAAACTTTTGATGTGGGTAAGGAAAGGTTTCAAAAGGATGTCTAGGAAGTTACTCAGGCGGGTGTGTTCACAGAAGGTACCAGCCACGATGGGCCTTAGTTTTAGGTCCTCCGGTGCTTTGATGTTGATGTGGATGTCAGTGGAGAGTTTGCAGGCTTCGGTGATGTATTTGTTTTTATGGATTTTAGGAAGGCCATAAAAAAGGCTGGGCTTGCATTTGAAAATGGTGATATAATCCTTTCTTTTTCTGTGAGTCCCTGACCGTGTTGGCGTATGAGTGTGGTGAGGTTTCTGATTGTTTTTTGCTGTTGTAGTTGTTAATAACCTCATAGAAAATGTTATTGTTAAGCATGGAGAACACTAGGTTTTATAAAATTCCGTGTCCATAAGGACCACAGCACTCCCTTTGTCCGCTTCTTTGATGGTGAGGTTTTTATCCAGTTGTATGTCACGTAGGTTTTCCCATTCTTCCTTACTGAAATTGGATTTTACCTTGGTTTTGCTTGGGGTAAAGGGGAGACTCTGGATGTGTTTACAGAAAACGTCCAGTGTGTTATTTCTCCCTTTTGGTGGTAGGAAGTTGCTTTTATTTCTGATCAATGAATCTTTAAAAAAACTCTTGACAAATGCCAAACTTCACACACCACATCCACCCCCACAGTAAAAAAATGTGCACGCTCAAACTGTGGTACCTGCCCCTTTCTACTTGAAGGCTCTGAATTTACCTTCAACCAAGGTACGAAGTTTAAAATCAAGACTAACTTCTCCTGTTCCTCCGAGAACCTTATCTACGTTCTCACATGCGCTGGTTGCCAACATAATTAGGTTGGACAAACGAGTCTCCCGTTACGTAAACGAGTAACGGTGCATAAAGAACAAATAACTCCCGGAATACCGACAAATTCCACTGAGTGACCACTTAGACTCATGTGCTAAAGACTTAAACCCCAAATTCTATATATTCCCCTTCTACCAAAGTAAAGACGGGATCACCACACAGGAGAGAATTAAAACAAGGAGAATCTCTTTATTGAAAATTCCAAACACAACTTAATATGCAAACTCCTCGTTGATCAAACTTCCTTTCTCTACCTCACTCTTCATGGATGGACTAACACAATATATAAAGATACCATGCATTCATCACTTCAAGCTAAAACTTATATTCTTTAAATATCATTTTTACTATTGTTGTTATTACTATCATTTTTATTATAAATGATATGACAATTTGAAATGCAATTGTCTATGCAGATTTATATTATTAGAAAATAATATAATAAAGTGTTAAAATCTGAAAGTTAAGTTAACAAGCAATTATATAAAAAAGATAATGCAAATGAAGCTAAAATGATAGTTTTATAATTTGGGTTTTATTGAAGAACTCAAAAGAGTTGTCTCCCCTTACCCACAACACAGGAACTGAAGAACCAGGACCACAATTACTACTACTTCCTGTCCTGCAACATGCTGAATTTAACAACACAACACATCACATGCTCTTAATCCCTTTGGATCTTAACACCTCAAGGTAATTTTTTGGTAAACAACCATAAAACTCAAGATACACAACGAACTCACAATGTATCGGAGAATTTATTTTTTAATTTTTGTACATTTTTATCATTATTCTTTTACAAAAAACAATGCCATTTTCTTTTTTTCCCCTTTCTAATTTTTAAAATAACTTCTTAAAACATAAATATTCTTGACAAGTCATACAATGACGAAAACCGGTTGAATAAATATATATTTATATATTTTATCATTTTCTCATTTTATTAAAATTTTCTTTCATTTGAGCATTCTGCATTTTTTAAAAAAATTTTTCCTTACTTATCATTTCTCCACGTGCGGTCAACACAACCCCACCATTTATTGATCTATATATATATATATATATATATATGGCGATTCGGCAAAAGTGGCGATAGAATAAGTACTAATCTTACAAAGAATAAGTCCTAGGGGCGATTTGTTCGACTAAAGGCGGTGCTCCAGCATGACCGCAGTCAAATGACTGAAACAAATAAAAGAAAACGAAAAAGATATATATATATATATATAATATATATATATATATAATATAAGTACATTAAAAGGCTTCCAGAAGAAGAAGTGAGTACTAGATACACAAAAGTGGATAAATTTAGTGAAATGAAAATTAAAAACCTTTACAAACTCGGTTCATCTTATACTGCAGTTTCGTCTTTTTCAGCATTAAATATAATTTATTGCTCAGGCAGATTCATCAGTAAGACACCTGTTATTTAAGAGTCGCATATCAATAGAAGCATGTGCGTCTCTACTAATTTGCTATCTCGTCAGACAATATACCAGAACACCCTTTGTTTGTCGGGTACATTCTGCGTCTGCGCAATGATCTGAAAAATTAGAGATAGCAAATTAGTAGAGACGCACATGCTTCTATTGATATGCGACTCTTAAATAACAGGTGTCTTACTGATGAATCTGCCTGAGCAATAAATTATATTTAATGCTGAAAAAGACGAAACTGCAGTATAAGATGAACCGAGTTTGTAAAGGTTTTTAATTTTCATTTCACTAAATTTATCCAACTTTTGTGTATCTAGTACTCACTTCTTCTTCTAGAAGCCTTTTAATGTACTTATATATGAATAACATATGGCCTATGGCTAAAATGTCTTTTGTGCTAGATCACCGGCGATAATAATTATTTTATCGCATTTTGACTATGTTTACGTATATATATATATAATATATATATATATATACATATATATTGTATAAAGGATTGTGGGTAAGGCAAGAACAATGCGAAGTAAATGCAAGGCAAATCACAAGAAAGCAAATATATGAATTAATAATTTTCTTGTGAATTTGCCTTGCATTTACTATGCTTTTTCCTGGCCTTACCCACGATCCTTTATCCAAAATAATCTATACAATGCTTCATAGCAATTATCCCATTATTATTATTATTATTATTATTATTATCATTATTATTATTATTATTATTATTATTATTATTATTATTATTATTATTATTATTATTATTATTATATTATTGTTATTATTATTATTATTATTATATTATTATTATTATTATTGTTATTATTATTATTATTATTATTTTATTATTATTATTATTATTATTATTATTTTATTATTATTATTATTATTATTATTATTATTATTATTATTATTATATATGTGCACATATATGTATGTCATTATTCAGTTCCATTTCAAAATTTCTTACCAATAGAGAAAGAACCGGTTGCTAACCTCGAACCAAGGCTCCTTCACTGGAATTTCAACATCAACAGAATATTTTTGCATTTATGTATGTATATTGCTGTATTTGGTGTCAGTGTATGTACAGATTTTTATATTCTGTTTCGTGTATGCCTTCTCATGCATATAGTTGCATGTTCATATATGCTTAAATGATAAAATTCATAACACCTGCTGTGCAGTTAATTCCCTTACTAATCACAGTTGCTTTTCGTCTAGCCCAAATCTTAGTGTCTATTATATTTAGAAAATGTTCAGGTTTTCACTGGGACATTCCACCAGTACTCCTTATTATGAGTGGTTTATACGTATGTATATTTATGTGAATGTATGTGTGAATGCATGTACGTATTTATATATGCTTGTTTTATGAGGTCTTATATAGAAGCACCTTGGTATTAAACCGAACAATTATGCAATATTTTTAGTATAATATATAATTATAGATATTTGCAAGGAGAAAATGATCTGTGGCTTCGCAGTTTGGTCCTATCAGTCACTCGATGCAAAGATGATGATGGCTGGTAGCTGACTATTCAAAACCTCTGTCAGATTTCTCCAGTTAAAAATTAATAAATACATCCTTTTAAAAATAGAGTACATATGTATGTTAGTCATTTTCTAGTAAACACACACACACACACACACACACACACACATATATATATATATTTATATATATGTATATTTATATATATGTATATATGTATATATATGTATATAAATATATGTATATATATGTGTATATATGTATATATATATATATATATATATAATATATATAATATATATATATATATATATATATATATATATAGATAGATAGATAGATAGATAAGAAAGTTGGTTGTGAAAGCACGTGGTTGAATATATAGAAAATAGTAAAATGTGAAAAAACTACAGATGGCTTAAATGTTAAAAAATATATATTTGCGTCAATATTTCTGAAGAATATTAAAAAAATTTTTTTGAAGAATATTAAAAAAATTTTTTTTTCCTCTTATAATGACATAATTTAGAAGAAAGACCGGTTTCGCGTTTAGTTTTCAAATTTCTTGCGACGTTATGTTTATGTTTAATAGGGTTATCGTTATGTTTATGTTCAAAAGAGTTCTAAATAAGGGGAGGTAATGATTGATTTCTTCCGGTGTAAGGGAGATAATCGCTTTAAAATGTTTTCCTTTCCCTTGGTGTGAATTTCTCTGTATCAGTATGTTGGGATGGTTAAGTCTGGGCTTGTACTTTTCAATGAAGAATGTTTCCTTGTTTAGTCTAATTTGTGTTGATGATCCGATAGCACATTGGTAAAATGGAAAGATTAAAAATTGTGGTAGTAGTTGCTTTGCGCATTTCTCATGTGCTCACTAAAAGGTATCATTCTGTATTCTGGGAATGCAATCTGTTGTCGATGCAGTGTGCATCTACGTCTGAGTGATAGTCCCGTGGATCCCACGTAGTCTTGGTGGCAGCCCATGCATTTTATGACATAAATTATGTTTTCAGAGGCACAAGTAAAGTTAGATTTGATCTTGAATTTCTGTCCCTCTTTAAAGAGGAATTCTGATCCTTCTAGCAGGTTTGGACATGTTGCACAGTTCGATCTACCACATTTTTTTACTTTTGCATCCGTAATATCAGAAGACAATTTTGCCTTTGTGAGAATCTTTTTAAGTGATTTAGGTTGTTTGTAGCTTTTAATGATTTGGTGTATGTTTAGGATTTCCTTTAATTTGGGGTCATTATGAAGTATTGGTAAATTCTGGGTGATGATGGTGAAGGCTTCTTTGTTTCTGGGGTTGTATGTAGATATGTAAGGTAGTATTTTCGGGGAAGGTGTGTTGTTGTGTTGAACTTTTCTTAAAGTTTCTATGTTGATTTCTGTTGCACGTCTGATCCCATCCTCTATGAGTTGAGCTGGGTAATGTCTGTCAATTAGGGTGTTTTTGAGTTCTTGCAGTCTAAAGTTCCTGGTATTTTGTTCTGACACTATTGTGCATATCCTTCATGCAAGGTTGAAGGGGATGTTTGTTTTAGTGTGTCTTGGGTGTCATGAATTAAAAAGAAGGTATTGTTTGGCGTCTGTGGCTTTGTAAAAAATGTCTGTTTCTATTTTAAGGTTAATTTTTTTAATTAGTAAATGCGCTTTATATATATATATATATATATATATATATAGTCAATTCGAGGATGCTACATCCACATTAGGGTTTATATAATTTTTAAAAATCCACTGGTTAATCTCTATCATATAATGAGAAAGTCTCTGCGATATGTTAAGGATTATTGTAGTAATACATATTATTAATATTGAAAGAAAGAAAATGGAGAAAGTTGGATGTGTGAATAATTTATTTGTATGATATAAAAATGTTGAATTTTCTTTTAAATAGCAATACAAGTAAATCATAAGTTGTAAAGCTCAAAAAGTAATGTGAGATGCGAAAAAACTTACATATATGTTTCGGTTCTAGTCCCGAGCTGATATGTATTTCTAAATATATGGTTATATGTTAAGAATGGTATCATTTTAAATTATATGGGTCAGAACTTCTTCAGGGATTTTTTATGAGCTTATAGATCAAATGTTAACATATTTCTTGAAAGGATGCATACAAAATAGAGTTAGATCCTATATATAATGTAAATGTATCTAGGTGATGAGCTATAGATATTAGTGAAGATGCCATATAGTAAATAAAGTAAATAAAAATAAACAAACATTAAATAAAAATAACCTTAAAGCCATAAGAGTAAAGAAAGATAAGAAGGTTAAAAATAAAAATTCAATAATAAATAGAAATTAAAGAAAAATATATTTGTATCTAAAATATAGTATAAAATTTAAATAAAAAGGAAAGAATAATACTTAAATATGTAAGGGAAAAAATTATAAAATAAAATTAATAAAGGATAAGTTATATTTTAAAGATTAATAGTTAACGGTTATATATGCAAAATATATTATCTCTATTCGTTTAGTAATAGATACAGTTCAGGAAAAATTTAGATGAGCAGCGATTACACAGTATATGTCATATTTCAAATCAAGCATAGATAAAAGCTTGAAAATTGACCTTTAAGATATGTATCTCGTAGGCCTTTCAAATTAATGTGTTTACGGGAGCATGTATTTGGGTATCTGTTATAAGGTAGTATAATATGTTTGTAATTATTAATTAGTAGCTATATAAATATGTAAATTGGAGATTATTCCAATGTTAGACGGAATAACGTGTAACGTAATATGAAGAAAAAGCAGAATATGTTTATGTATTATGGTCGATACGTTACTAACATACATTGGAAATATTTAGTAGGTACACTGAGTATGATATTTAAATTTAAAGATAACCAATGTATATGAATTATACTATAATTTACTTTAGTCTGGAAAAAGAAATAACGGATATGCAATAAATTTATAGGTAAGGGGATGTTATTTGTATATATATTACGAAAGAAATAAGATTGAATGTTTCATTGGAATAAAAAACGATATATATAAGTTATTATGCATATGTTAGAAATAAATGTTAAGAATAAGTATATTTAGGCAAGATATTATATAGTTATATAATGTATAAATTATAGATATAAATTCTAGTTCTGATAAGGGTTCAGTTTCAAATTTAATAAATTATTAATGGTTAATATTAGACCTAACAATAAGTGATATTAATAATTGGAGAATGATTAATGATAGTTATAAAATTGATATTTTGAAGTGTTAAGCAAGTGGAGAACATTTCAACCCTATCATTTAATAAAAGTTTTGCTAGAAAAAAGATTATTATAGCGTTCCGATGTGCAGAGTTGACAATTTTTATCTGGTGGGTGGTAAGGTTTTGTAGAACATATAATCTCCATCTAATTTTAAAACTCATTGTACTGTCTTTTAATGTCCAGATGAATTTGCGAAGCCTAGTCAAAGAACGTTTAGCAGAGTTTCTAAAAGAATATTCGTGGTTAGCCAGACGGACTTTAATATAAGATTTAGTCGAGCTTATATAGAAAATGTGTTTACCCTAAGTTTCAACTATAGCTTGGTATACTAAATTCTTCCGTTTGCAATGATTATTAAATTTACACTGTTATTTAACTCTACAATCGCAGAAATTACTCAGATTACCACTAGAAATTACAGATATGTTATGGCAATAATCCCCCCTTAGTTGTTTGTTATTCGGATATCGGGACTTTTTGTTCTTTACTATGTGGAAGAATAGGCTTACATTAACATTTATCTAATTTAGCAGAATTTATAGAAAATATATATCTAAACGCATTTAGAGAAACGAAATGACCATATTTAAAAAGCGTGCTGTGAAATAAGTCACTATATTTGTTTTTATTAGGATAGAAGCGTTTATTCATTAACGAACGTATAACTCTAATCAGATTTGTTTTTACCTGCTTAGAGAAGGACAATATCAACCAGATAATATTCTCCTTTATTTTATTATTACGAGAGGCTGGATTAAGATAGTTTGCTATATTGTACTTAATATAAGGTAAATAATTTTTATTTCTTTTTATATTGTAAATAGTACTAAATTTGTTATTGTAATTGCTGGATTGACGGAGGCTGATATATCATTTATATTTTTCTGATTATCGTCATAACTTGCTTCAGGTATAATATGCTTAAGGTGTAACATATGTGTGTTTATATTGTTATTGTCAATATCAGGATTAACGTTAGTCTTCAGGTCTATCAATTTCGTTTCTACTACGCTATTTGTATTTTGGTTATTTTTGTTCAATATATATTACTAACTCTGTTATCAGTATTTATAGTATTATTCGTAGCTTGGGGTAGTAGCTTATTCTTATTTAAATTAAGTTTGTTTTCATGGACATGTTTATGCTTATCATTAATCTATCTAAATCATGCTTAATATATTTACTTTTCTGTTTATATCCTGCTTTTTCTAGTGCAATATTATACAATTCCTTGTTATCGTTAAAGATATCTTCGCTGTTTGAGAGGTAATTTTTTCTTCTTTCAAGTTTATTAAATAAACAATTAGTAATTGCCTTAGGATGACTACTTTTTATACTAATATAGGTGATTTAGGAGTTAGGCATATGTTATGGTGCATATTTGCTTTAAATAAGGTTAAAGTTCATGTGTAAAAATGTAACTGAGTTATGCTAACTTTCAATAGAAATATTAAATCCAAAGCGGTTAAAGAAATGGTGGATGTTTTTCTTATATAATTCTAGCTTATTATTTAAAGGGGTTTTTATGATGAACAATGCATCCTCTCTAATATAGACCACCACCTATTTCAGGAAATTCTCTACAGTATTTATGTAGAATATATAAAGCAACTAAATCTTTAGCTTGAGCAGAGTCAGATGATCCCATGGCTATATCAGAGCAGTCGGGTATATCCTTACGTGCCCATAGTTTATTATTGAACTTAATTATTGATTTACGCTCTGTTAGTATAACTTGAATTTCTTTCCTAGATAATTCAGCATTATTTTTAGCAAACATTAGGGCACTATTTAGGACTGTGGTGTTGATTGGTTGGTAAGAGTCGTCAATATCTTTATTTACTATATGGCATCTTCACTAATATCTATAACTCACTACCTACATACATTTACATTATATATAGGATCTAACTTCTTAAACTTATGGCTATTTTGTATACATCCTCTCAAGAAATATGTTGCCAACGGTGTAAATAACATACACACGAGAGATAGATACAAGAGGTGGGCAGTAACTACAGGACAAAATCGAGTGAAATACGTACACAACGAGAAAAAATGGAAAATAGGACAAGCTATCACAGGAAAATGACCCTTCATCAGTTTTTAGCTATCTATATACTCATTTCGAGCACTCAAACGACAATATGAATCTTCAAAGACATTACCTCCCATAAATTGTGAATTAAATTTAGGATTTATGGAAGGTCAAAGTTGGGATGAAAAAATAACAGTGGAGACATGCAAGAAAACCGAATGAAAACAGATATGGAGGGTTGTTAGACCGTAATGAAAGGGGGATAGTAAACGCTCGGAAAGACATATTTTTTAAAGAGAAAAGATAGAAACTCGAGAGAAAATTTGTCCAGTCTTTTAGACTTCCGAGTAGGAAAAGAAGGATGGACACATGAAGAAAAGAAGGATGGACAATGGTCACGTATGAGCAACGAGAGAGAGAGAGAGAGAGAGAGAAATGGAAATAGGGAAGAGGAAGAGGGAGATATAAAACGGTGAAAGAGGGAGGGAGAGAAAGGGAATTAGAGAAGGATGGAGGAAGAAGGAAGCAAAGACGAGAGGAAGAAAACAGAACAGTGAAGAGAGTCGCACAAAAAATGGGTGAAGATAAACTTACGTGGGAATTGATGCGTCGCGTTCAATTAAATAAATAAATAATATATGTGTGTGTGAAAGATAGTGTGTATGTATATATATACGCATATACATAGATATATAGATCGATAGATAGATGGATAAATAGACAGATTGATAGATATGCAGGGTGCGATGAATAAACTGTTATCTAAATTAAACAGAAGTGAAAATTACAGTGACACCTCATTTTAACAGATATATTTACCAAAATTACATTAAAATATCTTGAAATACTAAAGATTTATTCAATAAAATTGCCACTGGCTTCAACCACGGCCTCGGAATCTCCTGCAGCTTTCTGGACTGTCTCCTTGTTTAAGTTGATGAATGCTGCCATAATCTTTGCCTTCGGTTCATCTTTGGTGTTACAAGCAGTTTTGTTGGTCTCTCGCTCAACTGCACCTCACACATAATAATCAAGGGGAGTTAAGTAGCCAGATGTTAAGGGTGATGTGGCTACAGAAATTGTCTGACAGCCATGACTGGCTTCCTGCTAAAATTCATGCTGTCTGGGCAAAATCCTTTGAACGTAAGGTGACGCCTTCCTTCCTGTGATTGTATGATAGTTTTCGCACTGGTAGTTCACGTCAGGTTTTGGCTGTTATGCCTAGAGAACAGACGTGTAGTGCGCGCTAGTCAGATCTTCGTTTTCACCATGAACATCGAGTAGAAGCATTGCATCAAGTTTTGCCAGAAGCTTCGTGATATTCACGCTCAAACTATCCAGGAGATTTAACAGGCCTTTAGTGATGATGCCATAGGTAAATTTAAGATGAAGGAGTGGTACAACCGCTTAAAACATGGCCGAAATTTAGTAGAAAGCGAGACACGCCATCCCCAAGCCGAAGGAAGGAGCCGATTTGGAGGTTTCAGTGAAAAGTTATGGAAAACCGTCGAGTAACAATCCAGGAAATTGCCTTCGAAGTGGAAATAAGCACAGGATCAGTGCATTCCATTTTGACGGAGGATCTGTGTATACATATATATATATATATATATATATATATATATATTATATATATATATATATATAGGCACAGGAGTGGCTGTGTGGTAAGTAGCTTGCTAACCAACCACATGGTTGGTGGTGGTGGTGGTGGTATGTATATATATATACAATAGGTCTCCAACCACTACATACGTTTGCAAGGTTTTGGTCGTCCCGAGGCTATAGCAGAAGACACTTACCCATGGTGTTACACAGCGAAACTGAATCTGGAACCATGTGGTTGAGAAGTGAGCTTACTACCACATAACCAGGCCTGCGCCTGAGTTTATGACCTTCTACAGAGCCCCTGAGGTTGCTGGGAGACATACCTGGAATGATTACAACAGAGGAGAATCCTTTAAAGTACTCTTTTAATGGTACCCAAATTCTCGGGTGAAAATGTAAACTGAACAACATTTTAACACTTCCAAATTCATGTAGGAGATGGCGTGATTTGAACTGAGAACGCAAAGGTCTTGAATAAGTAGCGCATGGTATCCTGTTGGATACTCGTATAATTAAACTAAATACAGGATGGTTTTGTTGTAAATGATGTTTCACTCCTCAAATATCCCATACACACGCACACACACACGTGCACACACACATAAAACAAATACACCTTAAAAACATACACCTACTGAAATAAATGTACTTTCCAAAAGCCACACCAAAATCATTCTGCCATAAAACAGGTTTTATAATAAAGCTATCTTTAATTAGTTTCACAGTTAAACCCATTCACAAAGAACTATGCAAACATAATACCGAAAGAAAAATTATTTACCGAAAAAAAAACAGACTTAGTTAAATCTAGCATTTACCACACGCCACCCAAGAAATAATCAGTGAAGAGTAGAAAATAACGGCTAATTAACAAACGCAAGGTAATGAACAAATGCAAGCATGAAGGCATAGGGACTCCAACGAATATAAACATACCACCAACACAGAATTGTAACAGTTCTCGCTTGAAGATCGCAGTACCGTGAAACTCGAATAGTGTATATATATGTATCTCATTCGTTCACCACAATTCAACGGTCGCAAATATATGTGTATACACGCGCACGCACGCACACAAACAAACACACACACACACACACACACACGCTGCTGCTGAACTCTACACGTGTCTTCAATTCTCTCTCTCTTTATTTCCGCTTTTTCCTTTCTCTCGAAGAACGTAGAGTCGGAACTTTAAAGACCTTTTCATTATTCCCGAGCGTCAAACTAATACTCTTGCTTGTTTTTCATACACGTGTCTTCGTCTTTTGTTTTTCAATAAATTTCTACTATATTATTGTACAGCCTTCTATGCAGTTTCCGTCGACCAAATTCCATTCATAAATTACTGGCCAACATAAGTGTAGTGAAAAAGCGATAAAAGTCACTTGCCAAAGTGTCACGCAATAGAAACAAACCACATGGAACCTCTTATCACCCATAACTTTGCCGATATATTTGTGCTATTTATGAGGCGGCAAACTGGCAGAATCGTTAGCACGCCAGGCAAAATGCTTAACGGCATCTCGTCTGCCGCTATGTTCTGAGTTCAAATTCCGTCGAGGTCGACTTTGACTTTCATCCTTTCGAGGTCGATTAAATAAGTACCAGTTACGCACTGGGGTCGATAAAATCGACTTAATCCTTTTGTCTGTCCTAGTTTGTCCTCTCTGTGTTTAGCCCCTTGTGGGTAGTAAAGAAATAGGCATTTCGTCTGCCGTTGCGTTCTGAGTTCAAATTCCGCCGAGATTGACTTAGCTTTTCCTCCATTCGGGGTCGATTAAATAAGTACCAGTTACGCACTGGGATCGATATAATCGACTTAATCTCTTTGTCTGTCCTTGTTTGTGCCCTCTATGTTTAGCCCTTTGTGGCAATATAGAAATAAGATTAATACCAGCGATGTTCTAATTTATATCCACATCCTGCAAAGTATACAATACACAGTATTTGTATATACACGGCTGTGCGTATTGTATGCATTTAGAGGCTAGTGGGGAGGGACAAATATATTCAAAATGGAAATTAAATAGAAACAATAACATATTTTCAAACACTTGATATATTTAAACAACGATAGAGATAGCGGATTAGAGAAAAACCGGTATTTTATGGGTCAAAGAAATTTGTCAAAATGAATTTAAGGTTAGAAAACAACACAGCTCCCATGACTTTCGGAAACATTTTTTCACGCTCAGAGTTGCTGAAACATGGAACAAACTGCCTGCGTCAGTTGTTGACTGCCATAACACTGCATCCTTTAAGGCCCTCATGCTTTCCGAAATCCGCCGAAACTACACCTGATTATACATACACTTTAGATGAGTTGTAGTGCACCTGAGCACTGTACACAATGTTTTTTATTATTATTATATCAAGAAACCGATTCTAAATCCCAAGCCTTCAATACAAGGTTGATAGTAGATTTTTTTCTCAACTCCTATATTATGCAGGGATTTTGTTCTAATTTTATCACAGAGTTTGTTTTCGTTTAAATTATTTGGTGGTAGTTATTCCATCTATCCTGGGTGACAGACAAGGTTGAAACTGTCTGAATTCGATTAGATCGAAGTGGGCTGGAATTAAATACGGCATTTCCTGTGTTTGCTAAGATTCTGGCTTTAATCTTTATGAAACAAAAGAGATTAATGAGAGTGAGTAATAATGAGGAGAGTGGCTAGCCGTTGCATTACTCATAATAGTACTTCACAACATCAATGACGAAAGCAAGAGCAACAACAACAACTACTACTACTACTACTACTACTACTACTACTACTACTACTACTACTACTACAATAATGAATGGGTTCAAGGAAAGATAAGGAAATGAAAAAGAAATGAAAAGAAAACAATAAGCACCGCAAATCATTTTATCCTGTTGACATTTACTTAGTTCTAAAACTCACGGTGAGATCCATTGATGTCCTTTTCCATCTGACGGATCGGCAATCCAGCCTGTTACACTAACGGCTCGATAAAAGAAGAAATCTACTCTAATAGATTAGTGGACTTCAATAATCAGGAATATCGTGGTGTGAAACACTAGAATCTTTTGAAGTAAGACGTTTGGCCTGGAAATGGATAAAAGCGTGAATAACTTCAAATGAATAAATGACCAAATTGACAAATAA
>NC_042997.1:132630427-132647927 GCF_006345805.1 Octopus sinensis | reverse complement strand
GTGTTTAGCCCCTTGTGGGTAGTAAAGAAAAAAATATTATGTGCCTATGAGTGAATATTTGCCAGCCAACTTGAAAGCCATTCTCTTTGACGATTTCTAGAATGTGTCAATGTACTAGTATCCCACTAATATGAGTTGTACACTAGTGTTAGTCATCAACAGCATTTATGGCGGTTCAGTAACTTTTTCGGGTGTAAACAATGGTATGAACATGAAGAACAAGCATTGTCTCAGCGATTCTGTTCTGGGAATGTTATATTTAAGTGTTGTTGGGATGAGTGATCGTCAAATATTTTAGGACAGGTATGAAGAGTTTTTCTCAGTTTCATATGCGGATCGCTGATTAGTAAGATGGTTGAGGCTACCCTGGATCGCTGCTAACTGCCAAATATATTCCAATATCACTTTTCATAGTAATTTTAAAGACTCCGCCGGTTACGACGACGAGGGTCCCAGCTGATACGATCAACGGAACAGCTTGCTCGTGAAATTAACGTGCAAATGGCTGAGCATTCCACAGACACGTGTACCCTTAACGTAGTTCTCGGGGATAATCAGCGTGACACAGAGAGTGACAAGGCTGACCCTTTGAAATACAAGTACAACTCATTTTTGCCAGCTGAGTGGACTGGAGCAACGTGAAATAAAGTGTCTTGCTCAAGGACACAACGCGTCGCCGGGAATCGAACTCACAACCTTACGATCATGAGCCGAATGCCCTAACCACTAAGCCACGCGCCCTCATAGTAATTAATATAAGTCTCGTTTGCCGTTACGTTCTGAGTTGAAATTCTGCTGAGGTCGACTTTGCCTTTCATCTTTTCAGGGTCGATTAAATAAGTACCAGTTACGCACTGGAGTCTATGTAATCGACCTAATTCCTTTGTCTGTCCTTGTGTGTCTCCTCTATGTTTAGCCCCCTGTGGGCAATAAAGAAATAAAATATAAGTCTAGTATGATGTAACAGGATTTGATTTGGAGGTCACTAGTACGTGGAAGTTTATCGGTAAGCAGGATTTGCTACAAGTACATTCGACAGGATCTTCAAATACGGAAGATATATAAGAACAGAAAATACCTAAGATAGTGTTTTACAGTTTTTATTTGTGAACTTTACAAGAATATATCTGCTAAACAAATATGACCAATAATATCTCTAGCTGAAAGATGTTATTTTGGCACACATTTCTAATTTCAAAGGTAAGAATCGAAAATGTACAATTAAAGATAAGTATTATGTGTCAAGTTGCTAAAAGGATATACCGCATGGCATACTGCGTTGTAACCCAACAAACTGACATATTGAAAACAAGTAAAAGGTTGTTTGGAATCAATCATATATATTGATGATAGAGTGTTACGCTGTTTCAGTTTACCGCTTCCAGGATTCGCTATTTGTACAGATCAGTCAAACAGATATTTTACGATTCTAAAGATACAATACTTGCAGAATTATTGAACTACGATGCAACATTTGATATAAACCTGGCATTTATCTGAATTATGATGATTTATAGAACAAAAATAGATGATTAATTAAAATGAAAGTCAGGCATAAGAAGGAAGTTACTACTTCATATTTCCATTGGTTTGGTATTATGGGGACTGCAGAAGGAAGAAATAACAGTGTAATGGATGAAATGTCGGAAAATATTTAGTTATTTTGCATTACTATGTGGTTTCAGAAACAGCTAGAATAAGTGAAATAAGTCAAATCAACTACAATCTTCGCTATTGCTTCGTCACAATGATAGATTACCATTGTTATTATCATTATTATTCAACGCTTGGTTGTTTCAGACAAATTTCTACTGCGTCACCTGCTACATTTCCATGATGATGGGCTTTGTGCAGCACTGTTCTTTCTCGGAGCCGAGAGTATGCAAACTCTTCCATGTATAGTATGGCACCAGTTTCTTTTAATATTCTTCTTCTTCTTCTTCTTCTTCTTCTTATTATTATTATTATTATTATTATTATTATTATTATTATTATTATTATTATTATTATTATTATTATTATTATTATTCAGTAGTTTTATTTTTATAGCGTGCTTTCACTTCACTGCCGAGCGCAGCTCTGTGTGGCTTAGGTATGTGCTGTGATTTGTTGTGATGCTCTGATGGTTATTGTATGGAAAGTGTTCTGCGTAGGATGTGTGCAGTGCCTAGTAGTGCAATTTTCTGTATGTTATATGTGTTTGTAAGTCCTGGTGTTTTTGTTATGCATTTGTCTGAATATTTTTTTATCATGCCTAATGCACCTACTATGATAGGAATTGTTTCTGTTTTTAGATTCCACATTCTGGTTGCCTCTATTTCCAGGTCTTTGTATTTTGAAAGTTTCTCCATTTCTTTTAGAGACACGTTGTCATCTGCCGGTATTGATACATCAATTAGAAAGCATTTTTTTTTCATGATCTCTGACAGCTATATCTGGTCTGTTAGCCTTAATTTCTCTATCTGTGTGTATCGGCATATCCCAGAGTATGGTTGCTTTCTTGTTTTCTGTGACCTTTTCTGGTGTGTGCCTATACCATCTTTTTTCTGTTGTTATTCCATAATGTTGGCATAGCTTCCAGTGTATGTAGGTTCCAACTCTGTCATGTCTGTGAATATATTCCTTCTTAGCCAGGACTGGGCAGCCAGAGATAATATGATTTATTGTTTCTTGTCCATCTCCACATATTCTGCAGTTACTTGTTATATTTCTTTTCATTACAATGTTTTTGGTAATTTCTGGTGGGGAGGCTTTGGTCTTGTGCTGCAATTAAAAATCCCTCTGTTTCTGCTTTGAGTCCTGAGCTTCTCAACCATTGCTGGGATTTTACTTTGTCTATTTCTTTTGCGTTTAGTTTAGTCCAGTATTTACCATGAATGGGCTTTTCTTGCCATCGTTTTATCATGGTTCTTTGCTGTTCTATTTTTAGTTTGGTTTTCATTTGTTTTATAGCTTTTGTTGTTTCTTCTTCTCTTCTTCTTCTTCTTCTTCTTCTTCTTCTTCTTCTTCTTCTTCTTCTTCTTCTTCTTCTTCTTCTTCTTCTTCTTCTTCTTCTTCTTCTTCTTCTTCTTCTTCTTCTTCTTCATATTTATTAGGTGGTATGATTTCTTGTTTGTATTTGTCAGCTTCTTTAAATACTGAGAACAGTTTTTTGCTTTGCTCGTGTTTTGCCGCTATTTGTATCAGTCTTCCTTCCTTCTGAAGTAGATAGTTTTGCCGTCCTATGGTGGTTATTTTATAGTAGTTTTCCAGCTGTATAAGGCTTCTACCACCTTCTATACATTGTATATATAGTATTTCTATGTCAGATTTTGGGTGATGCATCCTAGATCCGGTCATTATTTTTCTTGTTTTCCTATCTATTTTAGTCAGTTCCTTTAGTGTCCAGTTAAGGATATTGTAGCTGTAACTTATAACTGGGACAGCTAAAGTGTTAATACCTATTATCTTGTTTTTAGCATTGAGCTCTGTTTTTAGTATTGATCTAACTCATCTATAATATTCTTTTTTTATTTTCTCTTTCATTTGTGTGTGTTGTGTCTTATCTAGTTGATGGATTCCTAAGTATTTGTAAGTTTGGCTTTGGTCTAATTCTTTTATTTCATTGGTTTTATCTAGTGTGATGTTGCTACTCTTAACTAGTTTTCCTCTTTTCATGGTTACTTTGGCGCATTTTTCTAATCCAAATTTCATATCTATTTCTTTGGTAAATCCATGAACTGTCTTTAATAGTGTTTCCAGCTGTTTGTCATTTGCAGCGTATAGTTTTAGGTCATCCATATATAAAAGGTGGCTGATCGTTTTGCCGTAACATTTATATCCGCATCCAGTTCTATTTAGCATATCAGATAGAGGTGACAGTGCCAAGCAGAAAAGGAGTGGAGAGAGCGTGTCTCCCTGGAATATTCCTCTTCTAATGGGGATGGCTTTGGTTTTCATGAGTCCCTCTTTTGTTTAGAGCTGTAGCACTGTTTGCCATTTATTCATAGAGTGCCCTATGAATTTTATAATTGTTGGTGCTACTTTGTTAATGGCTAGTGTTTCGAGGATCCATGTGTGGAGGATGCTATCAAACGCCTTTTTGTAGTCGATCCAGGCCATACTGAGGCCTTTCTTCTTTCTGTGACTGTCTTCAGTTATGGCTTTATTAATCATTAGTTGATCTTTACAGCCATATGAGCCTTTGCGGCATCCTTTCTGCTCTTCTGGAAACAGATTGTTTTCGTCCAGGTGCTTGTTCAACCTTTGCGATATTACTGCAGTAAATGCCTTGTACACTGTAGGGAGACAGGTTATTGGTCTGTAGTTTTCTGGTTTTGCTGTCTCATTTGATTTGGGAATTAAGATGGTTTTCCCCTTCGTGAGCCATTCAGGCATTGTCTCTGGCCCTGCTAGTATGTTGTTAAAGTTTTCAGCCAGCTTTTTGTGCATTCCTGTTAGATATTTCAACCAGAAGTTGGGAATCTTGTCATGCCCAGGTGCCTTCCAGTTGCTTAGTCTTTGCAGTGCCTGGGTGACCTCTTCAGTTGTTATGGGGGTCCAAAGTTGCTCAGATGCTGAGTTTGTTGTTTTAATACTCCTTTTTTTTGGTGGTTCGTTCGCCGACCATATTTCTCTCCAGAATTCTTCCACTTCTTCTGCCGTTGGTGCTGCAGTGATTTCTATTTTATTTTTGCCAAGTTCTTGGTAGAACTTTTTGTGGTTGGAGTTGGACTTTTTTCTCGTACCGGCGGATCCTTTGTGCTTTGACAAGGATATCTTGCTTCAGCTTTTCTTTTATCTCAGATAAATCTTTTTCTGTGATGTTATATTTGCGGAGTATTTTTGTTTTCTTTTTGTTGCTCAGTAGCGTTGAATGTCTACTGATTTCATTAAGAATCGACAGATCTTTTCTCATTTTTTGTATTTTGTTTTGGATGTTATTTATCCACAGGGTTTGTTTGGGTAGTGGTACTCCTGTTTGGATGGGTTTGAGTGAGTATCCAGCTTCTTTTATGGCTGCAGTGGCTGCTGCGTATACTAAGTCATTTAACTCAGTGATATCGCTTTTTGTTTCAGTGGCTATTAGTTCCGTGACGGCTAGGTTTATGCTGTTTATAATTGGTGTTGTTGTTTCGTCTATTTTGATTTTTGGGAGGTATGGTCGGTGGTCCATTTTGAGCTCTGTGGTTTTCAGTTCTTTGATTATTTTACTTTTTATATTATCATAATCATTAGGCTCCCCTTCGTTGTTTCCAGGTTTTAGATTTGTGTCGCTTTCTTTCTTAGTTATATGTTTGTTTGCCGTGTTTTGGCTTGCTGTTTGTCGTGTATTATTATGCATCCTTACGGTCTGGGTTTGTTGTTTTTTGTTTACATCGTGTTTGTTGGGAATGTTACGTTTGTCTTCGTGTTTTACTGTTTCAGTGTTTATATTATTGGGCATTGTTGTGTGGCTTCTATCTACATTCTCCTGGTGTATTTTTTCTTTGAGATGTTCTATTTCTATTTCTGATATTTTTTTTGCGTTGAGAATGTATCTTCGTTCGTTTATTATTTTTTTTGCGTTGAGAATGTATCTTCGTTAGTTTATTATTATCATTATTATTATTATTATTATTATTATTATTATTATTATTATTATTATATTATTATTATTATTATTATTATTATTATTATTATTATTATTATTATTATTATTATTATTATTATATTATATTATTATTATTATTATTATTATTATTAAACCGCCGAGGAGTACACTGGACAAAATGCTTATCGGTATTCCATCTGCCGCTACGTTCTGAGTTCGACTTTGCCTTTCATCCTTTCGGGGTCGATAAATTAAGTACTAGTCAGTACTGGGGTCGATCTAATCGATTATCGCCCTGCACACAAACTCCAGGCCTTGTGCCTATAGTAGAAAGGATTATTATTATTATTATTATTATTATTTTTATTATTATTATTATTATTATTATTATTATTATTATTATTATTATTTTTATTATTATTATTTTCATTATTATTATCATTATTATTATTATTATTATTGAGTGAGGCAGCAGTGTATGCCATCAAAATAACACTGTGGTAAAATATACGAAGCCCAATATACCCATCATGACTACCCGTCATGCATCACAACCATATGTGCGCGACATGGTGATCTCATATCAAGATAAACAGCTTATGACCTTGTAGGTGGGGCCCAGTTAGAATTTTCTTCTGGTCGAGTAGCCCATCCTGCTCAAAAGATCCCCGAATAAAGATTGTTTAAGGTTGTTGAGCGAACCACCCATGTTTCCAAAGGTGAATTATCCAAACTTCCAAGAATTCCTTTCAACACACGTTTATGATGCTTCCCTCACTACTCCTGCTCATGATCAAAGATGCACATATCGTCAGCCACTAAAGGATATGGCCAACTGGTTAAGGTCAAACAACTGACAAGCAAATCTCTGGTATTGAGCAGAATATTTGCTGTAGCCCATCTTTTATACAAAGACAAAACAATGTATATGATAACACTTCCAATCAGTTAAGATCATAAGCCATGATAAGTATATATTATCATTATTATTATTGTTATTATTATTATTATTATTATTATTATTATTATTATTATTATTATTATTATTATTATTATCAACATCATGATCATCATCATCATTATTATTATTATTATTATTATTATTATTATTATTATTATTATTATTATGATTATTATTATTAATTTGGTTTAGCTTAGGTTCGGTCTTATTCCTCGTAGGGTTTTATGTGGATAGTGGGTTACTACCTGTAAACTTAGGCATCCACATGTTTTCAGCAATCTATCAAGTGTTTAGAACCCTCCTGAAAATTCTTGCTGTCTCTAAGAGACAAACTTTGTGCAGGAGCTCTACCGAGCATACTATTCTAATTTCCTTTGGCCATTTATCTATATCTATGTATGTATGTATGCATACGTATGTGTGTTTGTGCGTGTGTATATGCATGCATGCATGCATTCGTATATGCAAACATATATGCATGCACATATGTATGTATACAAGCATGCATGCACATGTGTATGTATGTATATATGTATGTATCAAGGCACTAGATTACATGTATGTATATGTGTCTGCGTGTGTCTGCGTGAGTAGATATAGTATGTGTGGGCGTACGTGTTTTACCAAAGGAAGATAACTCTCGGAAGGAACGTAATTCAGATCAACTTTGCTATTCGATATTCAATGTACTTTACTGAAACCGTTAAGATGGATGATGTCATTAGCACGTCCTCTGTTTATCCTCTAAATCAGGGGTGGGGAATTCCCCGCCCGCGAGCCCATTTCATTGCGCCAGCAGGCTGATACATTCGTATGTACGAAATATAGTAAATTTTTCAATTATAAATTTATACACTATTCATATGCCTATTTGCAACATAGGTCCCCACTACGACTTGAAACAGTTAGACTCAAACAGAAAATCGTCCGGTAATCGATATTTTATGGAAATTTTGCTTTCACTATAAAACCCGTATTGCTAGGTTTGTACCAGCCCCTTGAGACCCCACTACACTCTAGCTGAAAAATAAAGAATACAACATAAGTAATATAAACGTCCTAAATTCAGTGATGTTACGCATCCTAAAGATGTTACACGTTAATTTAATGTGTTAAACTTAGCTTCATTAGTGTATATCGAATTATACATAGATATATGTTCATGTTTCTGGGTTAATCCCACTGCGTGGCACCTTGGGCAAGTGTCTTCTACTATAGCCTCGGGCCGACTAAAGCCTTGTGAGTGGATTTGGTTGACGGAAACTGAAAGAAACCCGTCGTATATATATATTTGTGTGTGTATATGTTTGTGTGTCTGTGTTTGTCCCACACCCCAACATCGATTGACAACCGATGCTGGTGTGATTACGTCCCCGTAACATTAGCGGTTCGGCAAAAAGAGACCGATAGAATAAGTACTAGGCTTACAAAGAATAAGTGCTGGGGTCGATTTGCTCGACTAAAGGCGGTGCTCCAGCATGGCCACAGTCAAATGACTGAAACAAGTAAAAGAGTAAAAGAGTGTAAAGAGTAACATACAAGAGTTACACAGAGTTACAACTTGTGATACGCTTGCGAACATTTTTCTTTGAAAATTTTTACCCTCCGCACTAAAAAGATTCTCCACCCCTGCTTTAAAATCATAGAAGATTATATAGGCCATATTTTATCATGAAAGCCATTGCTCAAACGAGAAAATGTTTTTTTTTAATGTCCCCGTTTTCTATTTGTTTATTTTTTTAAATTTTCAGTTTTGAAGTCTTGTGAATTCACTTTTTTCTTTTATCTTTTAAAACTTCTCTCTGTTCTCTTACTCTTTCTCAACCCACTCGAATCGGAATCCACTTGACATTACACACATTTTCTCGTCGTCTACTTTTGTTTCTTGGCGACAACACGATATTATTGCAAGTTTGGTTTTCTGCATTGATCTTATGTGCCTGATTCTGAAGCACTCTCCAAACTAGCAACATTTTCTCTTTCATCTCACTTCGCATTGATTTCGAAGTATTTAGCCGGTAAAAATATCAAATAACTCACCTTTGTATAGTTTACTCTTATTTAAACGATTTTTATAACACAATCGAACTCATGTCTTTAAAATACTTTGTGGTATTTTGTCACGCCCCATACTGTCTCTTTGAAATCCAACCATGTTACACTTTATCTTTCTTATTTTCTAGATCCATTAAATAAATACCAGTTATGTATTGGGGGAAGAAAGATATAATGTAAATGAATTTAAACATTGGATCTTCAATATTTCTTTCGTTCAGTTCAAGATTTTCTCTTGTTCTGACCGGAATTTTGTCCTTTTTCAAACAGAAGACACTTGGCCAAGGTGCCACGCAGTGGGACTGATCCTGGACCCATGTGGTTAGAAAGCAAGCTTCCTACTTTACAGCCACGCCTAAGCCTACACTTTATCCTTTTCACTCTTCACATTTCTTTCAGATTTTACTTGTTTTAGTCACTGGACAGCGGTAAATCGATCTCCGTACTTATTTTCTTTTTAAGTCTGATACTCATTTTATCGATCTCTTTTTGTTGAACCACTACGTTAGGGAAGATAAAGGAACCATTACTAGTTTTCAAGTCGTGGGGAAATAAACACAAAGACATACGAATACATGCATACATACATATCCTTTTCTACTATAGGCACAAGGCCCGAAATTTTTGGAGTGGAGAGCCAGTCGATTAGATCGACCTCGAAAGGATGCTAAATTTGTGTTTTTGACTTCTTTTAAAGAAATTCTCTCAAATTATTCTATTCTGAAACGCGTATCCATCAGGATATTTCGTAAACACACATCATCATACATACTCTGTAGAGTGAACGTGGCTTTCCCGTATCAACTTGCTGTCATATAGCTTTGCCTCTATTTTGTTTTACTTCCAAGCTATTCCTAAGCCGTTATGAACTAACGAACAAAGAAATACAAATAAATCCAGAAACTGAGGAAGTGTACACACAATGGCTTCGTGCATTGATAATACGGTATAGGAAAAATGGTTTAGCATCTCTCAGGAATGACTTTATTTTTCTAATAAAGTTTTATTTTTTTCAATATTACCTACATAACTAACAGCAACAAAACCAAAAATAAGTATCAGGAATAGGCACCCGTTATGAATAATAATCATTCCATCGAAGTCCCATAACGGTTAAACATTATAGGGAAAAAAAAAAATGAACGGTCATAAAGCCATTCATGCGGTCGACCTTAATTTGAAGTTGCAACAATTCCTGTTGACAAAGAATGAGTAGGAAAGTGAAAATTCATTGATACATGCAAGCATCTCATAAATTTGTTTTGCTACAGAGATTCCATAACGAAACGAAATTTCGAAAAACATTTGTATAATGGCAAAGTTTTTACATTATTTTTCATATAAAAGCCACGCACAGCAGAAATTTTAACAACGAAGAATTGGAAAAAAACGCATTAATTTATTGCAGCTAAATTTATACAAAGCCGTTTGTAATTTTGAATCTCGTTCAAAATGCGTGAATATAAGAAGAAATGGAAGTGCTTCGAGCAATTAATGTAACGTTGTAATAATAAACTTAATAAACGGAAATTTTATAGCTTTGATTTCACTAAATTGCTTTGATTTGAATATTATTTATTTTACTAAGCTACGAGGTGAAGTGAAAGGTTGCCGCCATTTTCTCAAACTGTTTTTCTGCAGAGAAACAAAAGCGTCCAGAAACATGCACACAAACATTAACGCATGCGAACAAGCACACACATACATGCATCTCTCTCTTTGTACACACATACACACTCACGCACACAAGCACACACACACACACATTTAGATAAGCTCTTGGTAGTGTTCAGTGAAGTATATTAATGATACAATAATTACTGAAAGGTAACAGACATCTGCTTTTACTTACATACAGATATAAACCGTTTGCATTTTCCTAAGGCATGTGTTTACGTGTGTGTGTGTGTGTGGTGAGTGTGTGTGTGTGTGTGGTTCGTGTGTCCATGCGTGCGTGTTTATGGGTACTTTATACCGAACAGAAAAAAATACTCAAAACATGGACAATATAATTATATTTACTCAGCTCCTACCATTTGTCATTACTTCAAGTATCAAACAAATTGTGAGCATAAAACGTACCATGAAACATGTACTATACCGAGATTGAGCCGGAACTGACTGTTTCATTGGTTAATATAGATTACGTGAGTCACACGAGAAGAGCATTAATTCACAAGTGAATCAAATGTCTTTCTTAAATGAGAGTAAAAAGTGAATGTATAACTTTTTGTTTTAACTTCGTATTTTTGTCGTTTTAACACCTATGTCATACATTGGGGACATAATAATATACTATTGTTGAGATTGTCGGTTGTAGTAATCACTATTTAGTTTAAATTTGGGGTTTTCGTGTTCAATTTCTTGACAACTCGGGTAACTATAATGGATTCGTCAAGTCTGCGTAAAAATTTATATATAAACCTGAATATTATATTTCTTTGCATGAAGGATAGATAAAATTTTCTCTTTAATGATTAGCTTGAGGTCCAGAGGCGGCGAGGTGGCAGAACAGCTAGCACGCCGGGCGAAATGCGTAGCCGTATTTCGTCTGCCGTTACGTTCTGAGTTCAAATTCCGCCGAGGTTGACTTTGCCTTTCATCCTTTAGAGGCCGATAAATTAAGTACCAGTTACGCACTGGAGTCGATGTAATGGACTTAATCCGTTTGTCTGTCCCCTCTATGTTTAGCCCCTTGTGGGTAATAAAGAAACAGATTAGCTTGAGGTCCAGGTTGAGTCCGAATTTTATATATTTTACATGTAATTACATATGCTATTGTGAGTGCAACTACGCACTTCCCGCACGCCAAGGCAAATGGTATTTTCGGCCAAATGCTTATGATATGTATGATATCTTAGGTGTTAACTCCACAAAGTTGGCATCGGTTATCAGATTTTGGTTTTTTCCTGTATCTCTGTTCCTTTTGTGCATCAGGTATTTGGTTGATATATCCTGTTCCTGGATTGTAAACGTATACCCTTCAAAGTGGGTCTTTGTTATCCAGTTGTTGGTCCATGATAGACTGTTTTGACGATCAGAGTTACTATCTTTCCGGAGCTTTCTGCTAACGTTTCCATGCATGGTCTTCTGCTGCTATTCGCTCATCTTTTCATCTGAATTACTTTGTTTTGGGTAGGGTTATTCCGAAGACTGACTGCTCATAGATATTCTATAGGTTTCAATTATTTTACGCTATAATGTATTTTCGTTATTGTGGTTATATCTTTATCTGTGTGCGCCTTGTATTTATCATGTTACATGTGCGCGCGCATGTGTGTGTACAACAAACGACCATGCACCGAGAAACCAAGAAACCATAAACAAGTTTAACTTGTTTATGGTTTCAGCTAGAATTTCAATAAGGAACGACTGCGCACTATGAGAATATGATACAAATGGTTCGCCGTCAATGAGCACATTAGGTGTATGCCTAACAGATGTCATTATGGTTTCGGCACCTCTATATATACAAACAAAACTTTGTATGCAAATGCAAAAAGAAAAGAAAAATGAAATATAAACGACATAATTTAAGCCCCTGACAAATTATTTTGATACAATATTGACAAATTAGTGAGCTCACTACACACATACGCACATATGTGAGTGAGTGTACATATATACATACATATATATAAATATATGTGTGTGTTTGTGTGTGTGTGTGTGTGTGTGGAGGCGCAATGGACCAGTGATTAGGGCAGCGGACTCGCGGTTGTAGGATCGCGGTTTCGATTCCCAGACCGGGCCCTGTGAGTGTTTATCGAGTGAAGACACCTAAAGCTCCACGAGGCTCCGGCAGGAAGTGGTGGCGGTCCCTACTGTACTCTTTCGCCGCAAATTTCTCTCACTCTTTCTTCTGTTGGCCTGCTCGCTAAGCTAAGCGGGGTGGCGTCATTCGAAGGCTAAAACAATGCGAAGCGCATTGTGACCGGCGATGTGTAGCAACATCTGATAACCTGGTCGGTCACGTAATATATATATATATATATAATATATATATATATATATATATATATATATATTATATATATATATATATATATATTTATTTATTTATATATATATATATATATATCCAGGTGTCTCTCGGTTTAAAAGGTAGATTCATTCTGAACTTTTTATGCAAACCGAGATTATGCCGAAAAGGGCAAACCACATAATGAAAAGCTTCATGATGGAATGAAGGCACATGCCAGTATGGGTGATAAGTTCTCTGAACACCTGCTCTAAGAGGCGCCCATCGTTATCACAGCTGTGCAAAAGAGAGTAGATCACTAGTAGGACTGCAAAGCTACGCCTGTGCTACTTCTGGTTAAAAGAATAACCAAGCGCTGCCATTTCTTGAAGTTACGTAGCACCCACCATGACTGTATGTGAGGTGGGGCACTGCTTGTTTGTCTGTTCGTGTGGATGTTTGTGTGCGCGCGCTCGCGCGTGTGTGTGGGGGGGGGGGCGGTTAATCATCAGCTCATCATACTAAGTCATTTAGGTTTTTAAAAATTATGAAAACTATCTATATTTTTGTCGAAGAAAATTTATCAGCTGTGATAAAAAAAACATTTCAAAAAGAAAGTGTTTTACAGCTTTATTCATTCCTTATCGTTTTAAGACGTCAGCAAAGTTGACGATGGATCCTGTAATTATATCTAGTCTTCACTCAAGTAAAGATAACAAGTTATTATAAAATAATCAAATGAAAGCATAATTAAATGAAACCAATTTTTTTGGCTGTGTATTGTAACTGTTCTTAGAAGGTTGCCGAATAGTTTTATTTAGTTTGTTCTTCGAATATAAGATATAAATGAAGAGTCTTAATAACCTGCTTTCGAAATAACTCGTCCAGATATTTTCCATCATTTGTGTTTACGTTCATTGTCATACGCTCCAACGTCTATATAGCCTGTTTAGTTATATTTTACTTACTGTTGACTGTCTTCAAAACCCCCACTCATAAGTTCGAATATCTCACATTTATTGTAAAGTATTTCCATCTGGCGGTATTTCATAACTGTACAGAAAACCCAATGGCAACGATATCACGGTCTTCTATACTACTAAAACTAGGATTCGCCCAGTTTCACTACTGACGGCTTTTTGCACACGTCAAAGCCAACGAATTCTGTGGAGTCCTTGTCTGTGAAGACGCATAGCTTAGTGGTTAGGTTGTAACACTCACTATAGGCAGATCGTGGATTCAATTCCCGGACCAGGCAACGCTTTGTGTTCTTGAGCAAAATACTTGATTTCACGTTGCTCTCGTGCTCTGCGGGGTCCGACATGTCAAAGAATAGACGTTTCCTCTGCGTGTCGTAAAAAAAAAAAGACGACTCAAAGAGGTCGCGTTAACTTTACACTCCATTCTCTCGTAAACACCCTCGCCAGTAACGACCACCCAAACAAACCCATAGGCTGATCATGACTTAATGAGGAAATAGCAGACATTATAATCATTAATGAGTCCGCGAGGAATCCTACATTGAAACGAGAATGCTAATAATAACCATATAAGTGCTCGTCTGTATATTTCAGTTGCAGATTGGTATTACTCACTCAGAATCAAGAAGTAAGACGAAAAAAAAATCGAAGTGCGGAAAGATGTCTACACAATGATTAAAAGTAGTGGGCAAGAGGTGAGAGAGAAAAAAAGCTACGGAAATGATTTTTCTCGCCTCGGCTAATTTATGGTATTTGTGATAAGAGACAAGCGAATTAAACTGGGCATTCTCTTTCGTCGTCGTCGTTGTCGTCGTCGTCGTCGTCTTCTTCTTCTTCTTCCAATTTGGACTCACGCCATTAGCCACAAAGAATAATCTCTAATTCGAGGCTACTCTAAGCTACTAAGACTGCGTGCGCAACTTGAAGATCCATCCACCACACGCGATAGACTGGCGGTTGCACTGGCGCGAAAGCTACGTTGTTATCCTCATTCCGTAAACGGTGGCTGTTAACGGGTGGAGAGCTAAACCATCCTGGGGTACAGTGGATTCGCAATCGAGTCTAGGGTCTGAAAGTTTACCACACCATAGTGGGTTACACCATGGTTCCTCTGCTTTGTGGCAGAAGTAGGAAGAAAGAGTGAGAGAAAGTTGTGGTGAAAGAGTACAGGGTTCACCACCCCGCCCCGCCGGAGCCTCGTGGAGCTTAGGTATTTTTACTCAATAAACACTCACAATGCCCGGACCGGGAATCGAAACCGCGTTCTTACGACCGCGAGTCCGCTGCCCTAACCACTGGGCCATTGCGCCTCCACTGTTGTTGTTGTCATCGTTTTCGTCGTCGTTTTTGTTGTTGCAAAATGTGTATTGTTACAGATTACGGGATGAAGAACCAGCTATGACCAGGATAGGCTACCCAAAGAGAAACAGTTGAAGTATTGATGAAAATGCTTCTTGAATAATTTAGAAAATTAGGTAAAATATTGGTTGAAAGGAAAATAAGAGAAAGGATTGATTATGCAGGTTTAGTTGGGGGGATGGCATATTTTACAGTGGCACATACAGTCTCTAGAGAAGCTCTTAAGGAAGGACACAATTTCACAAAGAACTAGGAAGCAGAAGTGAATGGTAGAAGGGTTAATGACTGGCTCAGAGAAGAGAATGGTAGTAATCATGACCCTTTTTATTGGTAGGACCACAGTTACTTCGATGGGAAGAAAATATTTTATTAAAAAGAAAAAGAAATTGCCTGTTCCATGTATGTGTGTTTCGAAAGAATACATGCACAGCATTAGAAACAGAACAGCTTTAAGAAACACAATAGGGGGCCTCTCTCCCGGCATTCTAACTACAAGAAATAGCAGTCAAATCTCTTTCAGGTCACTTTCTAGTACCTTAAACGTGAAGTACACATCGAACATAATTGATGATGGAATGATCACGACGAATAAATTTCTGTTGTAGATTTGCAAGTTCTGGGCTCTGAAAATTGTTTGCAATACGTCAGCTGCATATCTTCATGTGAATCACTTGAATATTGCTAATCTCTAGAACTATACTTAGGGTTCCTTTGACCGTCTTATATTTAGATAATGAAGTAATCCTTTCTACCAGGGCACAAAGCCTAAAATTTATGGGGGAAGGCAAGTCGATTACATCAACCCCAGTGCGTAACTGGTACTTATTTCATCGGCCCCGAAAAGATGAAAGGCAAAGTCGACCTCGGCGGAATTTGAACTTAGAATGTAAAGACGAACAAAATGCTGCTAAGCATTTTGGCTGGGTGTGCTAACGATTCTACCAGCTCGGTACTGAAATATTGGGTTGTCCGGAAAGTTCATGCCGATTTATAACGGAAAGAAAAAAGGTCCATAAATACTTGCAATTAATCAACCAAATATGAACCATTTTGTTGCACAATGCGTCTCCATCTTTCCTTTAACTTGAAAATACCCTCTTTCCAGATTTAAAGTGGTTTCATGGCAAAGAATTCATCAAGGTATCTTTTTACGTCATCCAAGGAATTGAAATTTTTACCATTAAGACTATTCTGCAGAGACATGAGTAAGTGGAAATCCGAAGGAGCAATATCTGGTGAATATGGAGGGTTGGGTAACACATCCCAGCCGAGCTGCAGCAATTTTTGTCTGGTTCCCAAAGCATCAAGTGCAGAAAATGAACTTTCTTATCTTTCATTTTAAAGGGTTACAGAATTAAGACAGGTTATAGGAACATAAACCTTCTTTCAGGAAAAGATAGCTTAACTGTGCTCTAAATGGAGGTGTAGTCAAATCCTATTTTCTGGACTCAACCATGTTCTAAAATAAGTCGAAAGGTAAGCTGCTATAAATCGGCACGAACTTTGCAGGCAACACAATATTTTTACTCGCTGCCTTAAAACTTATTTTGTAATGTGTGAATGGTTTCAAATTTCAGCACAATTTCGCCAATATCGAGTGAGGGGCCAAGTCAATGAAATAGACCCCAGTGCTCAACTGGTACTTATTTTTTGTCCTTCGAAAGGGTAAAAGCGAAGTTGACCACGGCGAATTTGAATTCAGAACGCAATTGCCGCTAAGCAATTTGCTCAGAATGCTAACGATTCGGCTAGCTCTTCGCTTTACAATGTGCTAAATTATGAAATGAAACTAGTTGCTTTCATTTGTTTGTCATCGTAAACACCCCTTCTTCAAAACTGTAATACATGAATTAGAGGCGAAAAACGTACTGTTAAATGAAATATACTTATGTACCATCATATTTTTACATGTTAAATATGACTACATAACTATATACTCTTATTTCACTTCACGTGACATGTTCACGTTTTAAATAACAATAGCAGACTATATTCATCCGTTTATGCACCATTTCTTTACTCTATCTGATGGTTCTATATCTCTTATATTTTTTTATATGTCAACTCATAAATTTGCTAATAGCAACTGAAACTTCGAAAACTACTAGATACTTGATATCGGAAAAACAAAATTGCAGATAAGTGGATATATTTGAATTCTACATTCAGATGACTTAAAACTACTTTCATTCCAAAAGTACATATTCCATTGTATTTTTCTTTCCCCAAAAACTTTCTGTCCAATAATGATTGCTATCGTAAAATCTGAGTATTCTTATAATGGTGTTTATAATCCAGTTTATTGTTAGTATTAAGATATAAAAAATTATATATGATATATTCATACGTCTTAATTCCCAGTTCCCTCTCGTAAAAATATTTCGAACGCTTATTTTGAATGCGTGTTATGGATATATTTCATATTTGGAAATAACTAAGTCCACATGCAACAAACAAACACGATCTGGCAGATAATTATCAAATTACCTACTCAGAAGTACCCATAAAATTCATACATGCATTCACTTTGGAAGTATGTTAGAAGTTAGTGACTAAAAAATCGATATAGTAAATAGATTTTCGTCACTGCAAGCAAATAGAGAAAGTGGATA
>NC_042997.1:132620427-132625427 GCF_006345805.1 Octopus sinensis | reverse complement strand
ATACACACCACATATATACATACAAACATACAAAATTGCATAATGTGTACATAAACATACGCAAACATTTCCATAAACATCTGCTACGCCTGTATTAAAGACAACACAGAAATCATTGCATTAGATAGAATTATATAAAGAGAAAATAAAATAAAACGTTTATCTCTTAAAATAACATTAGCTATAACAAGTTAAATCAAATTGATGTGTATGTATGTAAACAAAGAATTGTTATTGAGAAAACAGTGGATGTTAAAACAAAGGAATTATTAAATCAAATACATAAGATTTCAGTAAAAAAGAAATTGTGCGATAATGAATACATTGGAATTAAAGCTAAATAACGAAAGATTAGGAGATACCAGAAAGTAGATTAAAACAACGGAAGGAAAGATTTCTAATTAAGATAAGAAGGTGTAAGAAAAAGCTTATACATGGTTTGGTTATACAATGGAAAATTCAGAAGTCATCAAATGAACAATAAATTTTGGATATGAAGCTAAATACAAAGCTAATTTGAGTTGAAATCGAGCTGTACATAATAATGTTACTATAAGAAATGATAGGAGATAAATCAATAGAAGGCTGGTTTGTTAGGAAATAGTGAGCCGTAATTTTTATAGCTAGAAAGAAGGAACCAATCTAGGTTTGCTAATTTGATCATAAAAGAAACCTGGAGCTCTTATGTAACCAAAGTTTTGGGCTTATCGGTCACTATATGCTTTTTTTAATGTAATAATAGCTTGAAGAAAGTTAAATGGTTGAAAAATCAAAAGCTAGCAACTGTTTTATTGTTTCATTATGTAACTATGGATCTTTATATTGAATATAATAATTTATGTTGAATATAACAATTTTTATGTTGAATATAATAATTAAGTAGAGGAAGATGAAATAATGAATGTCATTAAGATATTAGACAAAGACAGGTAAGGCATTCGATATATTATTAACTATTTCGGAATATATCTGTAAGCATATTAACGTATCATACCTTGATACTCTGTGGACTAACATGCCCGTTGACAGGCCGCTTGCTGCATCTGTTGAGTATATAAACAATTTATATATATATATACATATATACACACCACATATATACATACAAACATACAAAATTGCATAATGTGTACATAAACATACGCAAACATTTCCATAAACATCTGCTACGCCTGTATTAAAGACAACACAGAAATCATTGCATTAGATAGAATTATATAAAGAGAAAATAAAATAAAACGTTTATCTCTAAAATAACATTAGCTATAACAAGTTAAATCAAATTGATGTGTATGTATGTAAACAAAGAATTGTTATTGAGAAAACAGTGAATGTTAAAACAAAGGAATTATTAAATCAAATACATAAGATTTCAGTAAAAAAGAAATTGTGCGATAATGAATACATTGGAATTAAAGCTAAATAACGAAAGATTAGGAGATACCAGAAAGTAGATTAAAACAACGGAAGGAAAGATTTCTAATTAAGATAAGAAGGTGTAAGAAAAAGCTTATACATGGTTTGGTTATACAATGGAAAATTCAGAAGTCATCAAATGAACAATAAATTTTGGATATGAAGCTAAATACAAAGCTAATTTGAGTTGAAATCGAGCTGTACATAATAATGTTACTATAAGAAATGATAGGAGATAAATCAATAGAAGGCTGGTTTGTTAGGAAATAGTGAGCCGTAATTTTTATAGCTAGAAAGAAGGAACCAATCTAGGTTTGCTAATTTGATCATAAAAGAAACCTGGAGCTCTTATGTAACCAAAGTTTTGGGCTTATCGGTCACTATATGCTTTTTTTAATGTAATAATAGCTTGAAGAAAGTTAAATGGTTGAAAAATCAAAAGCTAGCAACTGTTTTATTGTTTCATTATGTAACTATGGATCTTTATATTGAATATAATAATTTATGTTGAATATAACAATTTTTATGTTGAATATAATAATTAAGTAGAGGAAGATGAAATAATGAATGTCATTAAGATATTAGACAAAGACAGGTAAGGCATTCGATATATTATTAACTATTTCGGAATATATCTGTAAGCATATTAACGTATCATACCTTGATACTCTGTGGACTAACATGCCCGTTGACAGGCCGCTTTGCTGCATCTGTTGAGTATATAAACAATTTATATATATATATACACACACACATATATATATAAAGTAACGGGAAACGTGGAAACGTCCTCTGTAGGACAAGCCTGTTATAGTTCAGGTTTCTGCCGCCAGAAGCCACTTGATGCAACACTCAGCGTCAGTTTGCCGACTGGCGTCATCCGCCGCAGTCGTACTGCCACGTGATGCGTCTTTGTTTTGCACTGTTCATCGATTTTTGTGATGACTAAAACGAAGGAACAGCGCGCTTCTATGAAATTCTGTTTTCTGCTGGGGAAAAACGGCAGCCGAAACAGTTCTTATGCTTCATACAGCTTACAAGGACGCTACCATGAACAAAACACAAGTTTACAAGTGGTTTTCACTCTTTAAGAGTGGTCGCTTGAAGACCAGCCTCGTTGAGGACAACCGACGAACTCCCGAACGAATGAAAACATGAAAATCCGTCACCAAACAATTGAAGAATTTGTTAGTAGATCCTGAAGCTCCTGCCAGCGTATTCTGAGCGAGGAATTGCGAGTGAAAAGAGTTGCAGCAAAATTTGTGCCGCGCTTGCTCACAGAAGATCAAAAGCATATACGACTGAATGTGTGTCGTGAACTAAAAGAACAGTCGGATATTGATCCGGACCTGTTTCGAAGGTCATCACTGGTGACGATAGCTGGTGCTACGGAATTTTTAGATGTGGAAGAGATGAAGAAAAAACGACGGAGGCGTTAAAACGCAACACTTTACAAGAGTTCCAGCACTGCTTCGAAAAATGGAAAAAGGGCCTGAAGAATACTTTGAAGACTATAAAACTGTATACATATAAAACTAAGTGAGTAAAATAACATTGTACAGTTCCGATTTCTTTTGGTTATCCCACATATATGACCCACACTTGACACTGAATTGTCTTGAGTCCCATTAATTAAAATGACTGAAATGAAACAACAATACACATATTTCACTCCAAATCTCGGCATCAAAATTAACACAACTTGCGAATCTCTAATTTATTAACAACCTCCCTTAAACAAAACTTAATACGAGTCATTAAAATAACCAACCAAAAAACACGGTCCATAATTTCACAAGCTCTTCAAAGTACTTCTTTAACCAGTACGCATCAAAAAATATTTGAAAGCAATTTGCTTTACCAATAGACGTTCATCAACCGGAATTTACGTTCTTTCATGTTCGTTCTGCTTAGTTCAACTCTTACTACGAATGACTTTGCCTTTCATGCATACGGATCAACAAAATGAATTATTAGATCACATTAATCCATTATAAAGTTCACCTAGATTTTTGAATTTGTGTCTCTGCTAAACAACATTTTTTATATAGAGGCCATAATACAACAATAAAAACAAGAAAAACAAGAACAAGAATACCCGACCTGTTAGCGATAGTAAAATTTCCCTCGTAATTTTGCATTAGTTTGTCAGAGAGAAGGGGACGGAATATCCCTTTTTCAATGGTATGTGTGATTGGTAGGAAGAAGAGGATGAAGTTAGTCTCGGACCGGCGATCCGACACAACTTGCAAAAAAGTAAACTTGGCTAAAACGAACCAAAATCGATGTAGCAATGTGAACAGAACGACGGACTAAAATTACCATCCATCTCTTCTACCCTAATGTACTAACAAAGCAATGGAAACATTGTCTTTTCTCTCTCTCTCTCTCTCTCTCTCTCTATATATATATATATATATATATATATATATATATATCAAAAGGATGTGTTATAAAGGACGTGTTATTCCACAGATACAAAAAACAACCATACTAACAATCCAACATACCTCCAACATCAGCTGCCCCATGGATATCATTATGGTTTCAACACCTAGGCAGTACCATTCAATCCGGCGGTGTCAATAGCATTAAAATAAGTATTGTTTGCGAAGAAACATACCAAAGAAACCACAACTTTACCGTATCGGTAAATAAATTCAATAAGTAAATTAACAACCAACTCCTTAATACATAACTATACAGCGACCAATCCTTTAGTCCTACAAAATTATATTACCTGTCGTCTTCCATAGTATAATATAAAAGTAAAGCTTAATAACCACATTATTACAATCAATCAATATATAGGCAGGATTAAACACAAACTTTAATAAAACTACAAAAAAGAAACACATAAACGAATGTACATCGTATGAATATTAACAGGAAACTTGCAATAACTAAATTATATGATAACTAGCGACCAATCTTTAAGTTCATACAAATAATAATACCACCAGTCTTCCATAGTTACTACCATAATAAAAAAAGTTAAAGCTTTATATAAATCTCTTCAAAACAAAACAAACACGATTGAATTTAATTTAACTCATAATATAATAATTATGAGTGAAATACATTATTTCATCATTCAAAAGTTAATAATAAACACTACATAATCATCTTAACACTGTTCAATATAATATTTTACTGCACTTATTCCCTGGCGGAAAACGGTAATCTTTTAGATTAAAGAAATCCTTAGCTGTGTTACTAAATACAAGGTTTTTTTCATTAAATATTTCTTTTCCTATTCATATTGTTACACTGGTTTGTTTTTGACTTTTTACGTATTTAATCTTATCAGAGAACACACAACTTCTTTGCACCTCATATCCGTCTGCTCCCATAAAGGTATCTTCATCGGAAGGTATTTAGAATCGTATTTCTTTATTGCCCACAAGGGGCTAAACATAGAGGGAACAAACAAGGACAGATAAACGGATTAAGTCGATTACATCGACCCCAGTGTGTAACTGGTACTTAATTTTATCGACCCCGAAAGGATGAAAGGCAAAGTCGACCTCGGCGGAATTTGAACTCAGAACGCAGCGGCGGACGAAATACCCAAGAGCATTTCG
>NC_042997.1:132602927-132615427 GCF_006345805.1 Octopus sinensis | reverse complement strand
ATATATATATATATATATAATAATTAATTAATAAGGGTGAGAGAATTAGATACTAATTTAATAGCATATCTATTCAACACCAAGTGGCCCAGTGCCTCGAGAAACCTGGATTATTATAATATTTTATAATATATTATAATATTTTATACAAAAATAAATATAAGAGAATGGTCACTATGTGGCTCATTCTAGCACTAGAAAATCCAAAATACATGTTTCCTATGAAAGTCAGTACGATTGTTAGCTCACACGAACAGGGCAAATAAAAAATAACAAAAATACAGATTATTTTGGGACAATTGTTTCGCTATTAATGAATTAAATGTAATTTTACTTACAAAAAACCCACTTGTAGCTCCTTGTTGGTAAGGGCATTTGAATTATAACGTCGGATGTAATCAATTGAACCACACGTGTATTTATCGTTATGGTAAAATCTGGCGTGTGATTGAGTGGATTTCATCCAGATAGTTTTGGCTGAGGAGCTACAAGTGGGTTTTTTGTAAGTAAAATTACATTTAATTCATTAATAGCGAAACAATTGTCCCAAAACAATCTGTATTTTTGTTATTTTTATTTGCCCTGTTCGTGTGAGCTAACAATCGTACTGACTTTCATAGGAAACATGTATTTTTGTGGTTGAAACCTTTTGGATTTTCTAGTGCTAGAATGAGCCACATAGTGACCATTCTCTTATATTTATTTATATATATTATCTATATATATATATATATATATACCTAAGTACGCCTTGCAGATGTTAATATCTCATTGGATATCAAAGGAAAAAAGAATATCTATGGACAACTGCTTCGGAACCTCCAGCTTCTATATCCAGAGTATAAATTCATATTCATACCCTTAATAATTGGAGCATTTGGTTTTGTTAATAAATGCGTGAAGGAGAATCTGGATAAACTGGGATTTTCAGAAAGAGAAACGACCGGCTAATTCGTACATTAAAAGTGCAATCTATGACTGGAACAGTAAAAAATATGCAACACTTTTCTGCAGTTCCAAATGTGAATTTGTCTGTGTTAAATACACTCCATACATATGTAAAACTTGTGTTTCTCGAATAATTACTTTTCTTCGTTTTCATAAAGCACTACCACAATTTACAAATTTATTCTTTATTTACAATGTATTTGTCTGTCTCTGTGTATGTGTGTGTGTGTGTGTATGTAGATGGATATTTTGACATACACACATAAAGCACATGAAAAAGAGAATGTGTGTGTGTACATACATATACGATTACGTGCATACATACATAGAAGCATACAGCATGGGAACACACGCACATACATCTATTACTTCCATGGTTTTGTTTCCATAGTTATTTTACTGCCACTTCCCCTCCAAAATCTTTTCGATGACATAATAAGCCAAAAATATCAAACCAAAGAATGTACATGAATTACTTTTTAATTCAATCATTACATCTCCGAGAATCGCAGACATTCGTTGAAGACACTGTCGTGAAACGTAATTCATTGCAAAATATCAAACGGTGCTGTAGGAGAAGAAATAAAGTAAAAAAAAATGAAAGAAGGAAGGATGAATTATTGTTTTCACAAAATATCACCGTTTGTGTCTAAGAATGTAATACGGAGTCACATGCATATACACATAAGCAACCTCACACGCACACCTGCCTACTGATATCATATATATATATATATATATATATTCATTGACAGATAAAGATATATATTTAATATATGTATATATGATATTATTATATAATATATATATATTATATATATATATATATATATAGATAGATAGATAGATAGATAGATAGATAGATAGATAGATATACATATATATATATATATTTATATATGTACATATACATTATAATACACACACGCACACAAACACACACACCACACACACCCATATATATATATATGTATAATTACATTTAATGTGGTTTTAGAGTCAAATTTTGCCTGTTATATCTAGCATGGTAGTATCTCTTAGATCCCTTAATTATAATTTTAATAATAACTATTATCTTTGAGGTTTTTATTCCCATGCTGGCCACCTGGTATTTTAAAACGATATCATCCTTATATATATAATATATATATTATATATATATATATATATATACAACATGCTACAATATATACATACATGTATCATATGTATAAAATATGCATAGAGTCATGTGAATATCTGTCTATCGATGCACGCAGACACACTCGTAGATATAGTATGTGTGTATATATATATATATATATTTGTGTGTGTGTGTGTGTGTGTAGTCCCTATTACTGTGGATTATAACTTTCATTCCATATTTCAGAATGTAAAATATATCACATTATGACTTACTCGCAAACTTTATATATTTAGATTACATTTCCCTTGTAGAGTCTTATTCTTAATCTTCTCTCTGTCTGTCTGTCTGACTTTCTCTCTCTCTCTCTCTCTCTCTCTCTCTCTCTCTCTCTCTCTCTCTCTCTCTCTCTCTCTCTCTCTCTCTCTTCTCTCTCTCTCTCTCTCTCGCTGCCGTTTTTTTTTTCTCTTTCGGAATTGTACTTTACAGAAAGTGAAGTAATGATGACGACGGTGCTGATGTTGATGATGATGATGGGTGCGATACTGCTTTTGTTTTTAGGGATGAGAACGATGGCGGTGGTTATGGTGGCGGCGGTTATGATTATATTGACGACGACCATGATACCGATGATCATCAATATCATCTTCATCCACTTCATCGTCATCATCACCATCACCAAAACTACTACCACCACCACCAGCACCACCACCACCACCACCACTATCATCATGATCATCACCATCACCCAAACCAGCACCACCATTACCATTATCATCATCGTCATCATCATCACCATCACAAAAACCATCGCCATCACCACTACACTATCATCACCATCACCACCCAAACCAGCACCACCATTTTCATCATCATCATCACCCCAAACCAGCACCACCATTATAATTAGCATCATCGTCATCACCAAAACCAACAACACCATCACTATCATCATCATTATCATCATCATCGTCATCATTACTATCATCCAAACCAACACCAACATTATCATCATCATCACCGTCATCATCACCATCACCATCATCATAATCATCATCATCACCATCACCCAAACCACCGCCACCATTTTCATCATCATCGTCGTCATCATCATCATCATCATCAATAATTTCCAACATCGTTTTCTACAACGTAATGCTATCATAGTCTATCAACTAAGATGCTGTAACCATGTTACACGTAAAATAAGGATTAAATACTGTTGATGACGACAATAAGTCGGATAGGTTTGCTGGAGATTATGTTGAGGAAGAAAAAATGGAAAAAAAAGAAAGAAAGAAAGAAAGAGAAAGTGGGTTGGTTTAGGAGAATATCAATGATAATAATGATGTGATGAGCAACGGTGATGATGATGATGATGATGAAAATGATGGCAGATTAAGATGAGGAGGGGGATAACAGTGGTGGCGGCTGTGCTGGTGGTGGTGGTGGGGATGATGAGGAGGAGGAGGAGGAGAAGGAGGAGGAAGTGAATGAATAGAATGTGGAGAATGTTGATGAAGATAATGATGCTGCGGAGATTGTGACTGATTATGATGACGTAATGAAGGGGGAGTCGGAACCATTTTGCAATATTATTCTCTAATTCTATAAGAACATATAATATGCGTGTTACGTGTGTGAGTGTGCACCTGCGCATATGTATATATTATATATATATATTATATATATATATATATATATATATATATATATATATATATATATGTATGTATGTATGTGTATTTATATGTGCATCTATATATGCGCGCGTGTGTGTATATATATATAATTATATATTATATATATATATATATATATAATATATATACATACATATATATACGTATATGTATATATGCACATATATACATACATATATATGTGTGTGTGTGTGTTGGTTCTTTGCAAGAAATATCACAAGATGTTTGTGCGCCTGTATGCGTGTGTGTGCGCGTGTGTGCATATGTGTGTGTTTCTATATGAGTGATGGCGTTTAGTATGCGTGTATACGTCAGTGTATGGGCATGCGAGACGAATTAAACAAGTTTAAATCTGCAAGAGAACAAGAACCAAAAACAAAAAAAAATTGCGACAACGAAAAAAAAAATATATATATATATATACTAAGAAAAAACTGAACATTGAAAAGAAAGAAAAAACAAAAGAAGCAGTAAAAAGTCAAAGTAAAAAAGTAAAATAATAAAAGCTCGTCATAAGTAAACCAGACATAGTATAAAGTACATATAACTGAGTGGACTTAAACTGTGTATTAACAGTGAGAAGGGGATTTATAGCTGAGAATAAGACTATTTGAACAGAGTGAAAAGAGTGAGGAAGAAAGGGAGGGGAGAGGAAAGAGGAATGAGTTAAGGGAAGTAGGAGGATGATGAGGGATTAATTGATTGTAAGCAATAATGGTTTCTTACTTAGATACGGAGCCACATGTTTTTATGAGTGGGTCTAACGAATTGAATGGAGGGACACCACCGTATATGTTATTATGATTTTCTGACATGGGTCTTAATAGGAGAAGGCTACAGTCGATTAAACCAATCCCAGTATTTGATTGGTGCTGTTATTTCTTTCATTGATCCCCTTAAGGCTGCAAGATGGTAGAATCAATAAAACGTCGGGCAAAAAAAATAGTATGGCCTAATGGTTAGATCAACAGTCTCGCAGTCGAGGGATCGCGGGTTGGAATCTCAGACCGAGCGATGTGTGTGTTTATGAGCTAAACACCTACGTTCCATACAGCTCCGGCAGAAGGTAATGGCAAACTTCTGCTGACTCTTTCGCCACAAGTTTCTCTCACTCTTTCTTCCTGCATCAAGTGACGGACCGGCGTCCCGTCTAGGTGGGGAACCGATACACCAATAAAACCGGGAAAACTCTTATGTGCCACGCATGATTCGAGAAGGAACAAACAGACAACATATATATATATCTACATATACATGTGTGTCTGTGTGTGCGTTTGTGTGTGTGTGTGTGCGCGTGTGTGTGTGTGTGCGCGTGTGTGTGTGTTATATATTTTTTTGTAGGCGCAGGAGTGGCTGTGTGGTAAGTAGCTTGCTTACCAACCACATGGTTCCGGGCTCAGTCCCACTGCGTGGCACCTTGGGCAAGTGTCTTCTACTATAGCCTCGGGCCGACCAAAGCTTTATGAGTGGATTTGGTAGACGGAAACTAAAAGAGGCCCGTGGTAAATATGTATATACATATATATGTGTGTGTTGTGTGTCTGTGTTTGTCCCCTCAACATCGCTTGACAACCAATGATAGTGTGTTTACGTACCCGTAACTTAGCGATTCGGCAAAAGAGGCAGATAGAATAAATACTGAGTCAAGTGTGAAATGGAGCCTGTTGAGTGTCGAGCAGTGATCCGGGTTTTGTATTTGAAAGGACGCACACCACGGGAGACTTTTGATGAAATGAAAGTAACTTATGGTAATGATGCCCCATCATATGACCTTGTAAAACGCTGGCATCGTGAATTCAAACATGGTCGGAACTCTGTGGAAACAGCCCCCAGATCTGGTCACCCTCCTTCTGCCATTGATGAGGCATCTGTCCGTCAAGTTGAGGCTGCCATTTTGGAAGATCGACGCATAACTATTCGCCAAATAGCCCATGAGGTCAAGATTAGTACTGGGTCTGTGGAAACTATCATTCATGACCATTTGCATATGCAAAAGGTGTCTGCCAGATGGATTCCCATGTTGCTCACACCTTTCCAGAAACAAGAACGCGTCGAGTGCTCGAGGATGAATTTGGAGATGTGCCAAGAAGATGAGTCAACACTTTTCAAAAGACTGATTACACAGGATGAAACCTGGGTCCATCACCATGATCCAGAGACCAAAGCCCAGTCAATGCAGTGGAAACACCGTGACTCACCTCCTCCAAAGGAGGCAAGGGTGCAGCCCTCCGCTGGCAAGGTCATGCTCACAGCCTTCTGGGACCAAGACGGAGTAGTGATGACAGATTTCCTGGCAAAGGGTACCACAATTACAGGAGCCTATTATGCTTCACTTTTGAGGAAATTAAGAGGAGCTATCAAAATCAAGAGGCGGGGCAAGATCAGCAAAGGCATCCGCCTCCTGCAGGACAACGCTCCGGTCCACAACTCGATGGTCGCCAGATCAGAAGCACAGGCGTGCGGCTATGAACTCCTCCCCCAACCCCCTTCTCTCCTGACCTTGCACCCTCGGATTTTCACCTCTTCCCACCCATGAAGTTGTTTTTGAAAGGAAAGCGTTTCCCAGATGATGCAGCCTTGATTTCTGAAGTCAGGTCGTGGTTGGAGGACCAAGCTGGGGTCTTATACAAAAACAGTCTCTAGAGCTGCATCAAACGATGGGAGAAATGAGTAACTCTGGGTGGTTCCTATGTAAAAGATGACTAATAACTGTGCCAAGTGTCGTTGCTCTACTGGTATGGGAAGTGGGTAAGGGGCATTACTTATTGAATGCCCCTCGTATATATATATATATATATATATATTACTGAGTGTTAAGGCAAGTAAAAGAGTAAAAGAGTTTGTTCCGATTATTTAGCGTCTATGTTCAAATTCTACCTTGGTCAAATGACCGATGTAATAAAAGCAACATTCAAATAATGAGGTCTTTGGTATCGGTTCACCTTCTCGCTTATAACTGTTGCCAGTGTGCTTAAATCAGAAATCATCATTCGATTGAACCTCCAAAGCGGTGAGCTGTCAGAGTTGATAGCAACGTCAAAGAAAATACTAAACGATATTGTGAGTTCAAATTCTGCCTTTCATCCTTTCATCCTATCAGGGTCAATAACATAAACACCACTTCAGTATTGGAGACGATATACTTAACTAACATCAGCCCACCTAAAATTAGTGGGAGTGGCTGTGCGGTAAGTAGCTTCCTTACGAACTACATGGTTCCGGGTTCAGTCCCACTGCGTGATACCTTGAGCAAGTGTCTTCTGCTATAGCCTCGGGCCGACCAAAGCCTTGTGAGTGGATTTGGTAGACGGAAACTGAAATAAGCCCGTCGTCTGTATATGTATATATATATATATATATATATATATATAATATATAGATATATATATATATATATATATATATGTATGTATATGTATATGTATGTGTGTGTATATGTTTGCGTGTCTGTGTTTGTCCCCCAACATCGCTTGACAACCGATGCTGGTGTGTTTACGTCCCCGTAACTTAGCGGTTCGGCATAAGAGACCGATAGAATAAGTACTAGGCTTACAAAGAATAAGTCCTGGGGTCGACGTGCTCGACTAAAGGCGGTGCTTCAGCATGGCCACAGTCAAATGACTGAAACAAGTAAAGGAATAAAAAAGGTTTTTGACAAAATGTGAGGCCATTATTTCACTGACCCCAGAAAAACAAGGGTAAATTTGACCCCGGTGAAATTTGATACATATTTAAGTTACTCTAGCGGGATATGAACTCACGACCGGAAGGTATGTAACTAAGATCTGATAAGTGATTGGTGTATTATTTCTCCAATTACCGTTCTATTCCATGTGCTACGTTTTATTTTATTATTTTCCACTCGAGGCACAAGGCCCGCAATTTTTGTTGGAGGGGACCAATCGATTTTATTTCAAATGGTACTTAATTTATCGACTCCGGAAGGTTGAAAGACAAAGTCGACCTCGGCAGAATTTGAACTCAGAACGTAAAAGACGAAACACCGCTAAGCATTTCGTCCAGCGTGCTAGCGTTTCTGCAAGCTCGACGCCTTGCTTTGTTATATTTTATCGTAACGTTCACGATAGCCACGAGACGGCACTTTCAAAGAAAATGAATTGGTTTGTACAAAGGTGGTGAAATGCCATGCACAAAGGCAGGGAGATAGCTTGGACATGAAAATGCGCGGTACTTAGTGTGTCCCTTTCTATCCCTGAGTTCAAATCCAACCGGGCATAATTTTTCCTTTTACCCTTCTAGGTTTGGTAAAACAAATATCCAGCAAGTTATGTAGACGATTTTAATGTGTTTTGACACTTCAAAGTTTGAAAAATTAGTTTGTGTCTAAGAATCGACAGTCAGTGCCTATGAGCTTTACAAGCCCTTCCAAACAGTTGATACGAATGCAATTGATATTCACTTTAAACTCCTGCAGTTTACCGAACTGTGAGCTGCGAAATAATCTGGACCGTTAGATATCTGTGACCTGGAAACCAATCTGAACTGCTAATTATCCACTCTCTGACGAGTCCATGGTGGAACCTGTGGCAGTGGAGACCTCCAGCATTCTCGACGCCAAATCATATTCCTGCTCACCACCGTCGAGGCGGAGATGGCCATCGTGAGTCAGGGTGGCTATTTCAGCGCATCTGCCTCGGGAACAACGCATTTTTCATTTTGTCTCCTGAGTCTGTGAGGCGGTCTGACTTACAGGAAATCGTACGTTCCACTCCTTAATGTAAAGTTACTCCATATATCTATGTTGGAACCGGCGTTGTTCGTGTTTTCCGTGTTGTAGTTAAGCCCACCTCTGACCTTGTATTGAAATCTTCTACGTTCCCCGTGCCAACTATTACCCATTAAAATGTTATACTTGGTTCTGCAGGGATTTTACCCGGTTAACACTTTCGACATACTCTTGCATACTGGACTGGCTGAAATCGCAGTCAAACTTTTAGGTGAAGCACGACCCGTTGAGAGTGATGTTTCAATATTTGTCTCCCCTTAATGCTACCCTCTGTATAAAATTGATTAGCGTGTCCAATCTCAGCAAAATTCGAAGAAAACTGTTAAGGTTATGTCATAAAATAGAATCCATTTGACCATTTACATGAAAATATCCCGTTAACTTTTAAATCCCAATACATTATATGAATAATCGATGTTTCATATGCAGAAGTGCTTAATTTTACTCATGAGTCAATTTTCTTCAAAATCAGTTCATAATATCATTGTGAGTGAATTTTGACCATTTCTGCCTTTCACCACTTTAATCTTAATTCTACTACATGACTCCGACCATAAACTTTACCTAAATGTCAGATGTCATTAAAATCAGATAAATTCTGTAAACGTTATAGCATAAAATAGTAATCCTTTCGGTAATTGCATACAAAAAGCCTATAGATTTCTTAAAATCTCCTCTCACGCACAATTGTTTTTTTTTCTTTTTTTTTGTCAACTCTTCATGCTGGCATCAACTAATGGGCATGGACTGTAATCACGTGTAAAAATTTCTACAAAATCGATAAGAATGTCTTTAAGAAAATGCTTATTTGCATTTGTGCCCTTTGCAAGCCCATTTGAATTTTTAGAAAACACGTTTACCGTCTGCTTCACCACAAAATTTATCTCCATCTCAAATTTCATTAAGATCGGTTAAAAGATATAAAAGTTATGGCCAAAAATAAAATCCCTACGGGTATTTGCACGCCAAATGATCTTATAAAACCACTGCTCAGGCGCAATAATCGAATTTTGTCAACGCCATATGTTGATATCAACTCACTGCGATGAGTCTCAGTCACTCATTGATTTTCATTGAAATCGGACAAAAATTGCAATAGCTGCAAGAGAATAACATTGTTATGGGAATTTCTATTCAAACGCCCGATTGTGCTCACAAAAACCGATACCAACTAAGCATCATCGAGTTTTCGAAAAATTCTGGTCTTACTTGAACTTGAGGGCATGTGATCTACTTCTGTGCCAAAAATCATTAAAATCGGTTGGACGGTGCGTGAAGAGTTAGAGGAACCCCGAATACATATACACAGACACCATTACACATTTATGTATATATATATGTATGTATGTAAATAGATAGATTGATAGATAGATAGATAGATAGATAGATAGATAGATAGATAGATAGATAGATAGATAGATAGATAGATAGATAGATAGAGAGCATCTGAGACTGTTGTGATAAGTAACGTTTGACGAAACGAAATTCATAAAGCATGGTTATACGGTGGTACATTTTGGTTTCTTACCCCTATTAAAAGATTGTGCTATCTCCCCCGTTTTACGAGATATATTGTTACTTTTGGTCATCCCCCTCAACTAAAAGATTTGTATAATAAAACAAAATAAAATAATGTAAAATTAATAAATATGAAAACGGAAAAAATTAATAAACATGAAAACTGAAAAAATTAAACATCTTACTGAATCGGATATGGTATGATTTGTTATAAAAATATAACAAATCATACAGTGCCTATTGAGGAGGTCAAACGTCAACAATGTGCGAAGTATTGAATCAGAAGGACCTAACTCTTTTAATCCAATCAATTTTCGCCACATTAACTGGATTTTTTAGTGGGAAGATTACCCAGATTTTTAATGGCAATTTTTTAATGGGGGAGAGATAACCAAAAAGTACCTTGTACGGTTTCGAAATATGAATATTCACCAAGGCGGCAAGCTGGCAGAAACGTTAGCACGCTGGGCGAAATGCTTAGCAGTATTTCGTCTGTCGCTACGTTCTGAGTTCAAATTCCACCGAGGTTGACTTTAATCGGGGTCGATTAAATAAGTACCAGTTACGCACTAGGGTCGAATAAACGACTTAATCTGTTTGTCCGTCCTTGTTTGTCCTCTGTGTTTAGCCCCTTGTGGATAGTAAAGAAATAGGTATTTCGCCTGCTGTTATGCTTGAGTTCAAATTCCGACGAGGTCGACATTGCCTTTCATCCTTTCCGGGTTAATTAAATAATTACCAGTTACGTACTGGGGTCTTACTGGGGTCGACTTAATCCCTTTGTCTGTCCTTCTTTGTCCCTCTATGTTTAGCCACTGTGAGCAATAAAGAAATAAATATAAAAGTCTTTATTAGATTAAAAATAACATTATCGAAACATGAAGGTAAAACAAAATAAATAGCGGCTTATACACCGGAAAATACGGTAAATGTAGTGACAAAGACAAATTCGCTCATTGATTGCTACTTGATAGTGTATAAGGGAGGGAAAGAGTAAGGAATGCATGGTGCTAACTAGAAAGGAAGGAAGAATAAAGTTGACGAATAGAACAGAGTGGTGACATTTAGTAGAGATGACCCGGAAGTTGTTCCTCTTCGATTACTATCGCAAACAGTAGTAGCTTTCTTTAACCGAATACACGTCCTTGATTGGTTGAATTTACCCAAATACAACAACTTTAACACGAAATAACTTCTGAAATATAAAATTTTGTCAAAACATTCAGAGTAAACGGTGTTCTACGTGAGAAATTCTACCAGTATTCGAAGTTTAGTTGGAAAAAAAAATAATTAAAAAATCTGTGATTGAGATGGAATACATCCCAGGGTTATAGAAGACACTTACCTAGGGTGCTGCACAGTGGCACTGCACTCGAAATGGTTTGGAAACTAGCATTAAGCAAGCAGAACATTTATGTGGAACCGAAAGAACGTATCAGGTCTGACTGAATCTTATAGTATACCAAATTTTATGAAATTTCAGTATGACAGAGTCCTTCAGAGTACGCCCGCGGCAATTGAAAGGTCTGATAGGAAACTTCTAGCTGAAAAGATACATGAAGGGTAGAACCAATAAACAAATTTGCGGCAAGGGATAGGTGTGGTGATCGATATATTTATTGCAGATTATTTGGTTTAATGTTACTGAATTAACTAATAATAACTTTATATAATTTTTTTCAATTTAGAAGGGGAAGGAAGAGGAGAAGGAAGAGGAGGTGGAGGAGGAGTGAGTAGAGCAGAAGGAAGAAAGAAGAGGAATGATGAAAAGAGGAATGATGAAGAGGAAGTAGGGGAGGAAAAAGAAGGGGAAGTAGAGGCGGAGAAGGTGGAGGAGGAGGAATTGAAGGAGGAAGCAGCGAAGAAAAAAAGGAAGCAGAGGAGGGGTGGAGGAGGAAACGGAGGAGGTAGAGAAGAAGGAGGAAAAAGAGGAAGAAGTAGAGGCGGAGTGGGTGGAGTTGGAAACAAAGGAGGTAGAGAAGAAAGAAGAGGAAAAAGATGAGGAAGCAGAGGAAGAGAGGAGGGGAGGAAGGAGGAGAGAGAGGGAGGAGAGGCGGAGGAGGAGGAAGGTGGAGCAGGTGGAGCAGGAGGAAGGAAGGTGGAGGAGGAGACAGCGGAGGGGGAAAAGGAGGAAGTAGAGGAGGAAAAAAGGAGAAGGAAGAAGAGGAAGAAATGGAGGAGGAAATAGAGGAAGTAGAGAAGAAGAGGAGGAAAAAAGAAGAGGAAGAAGTGAAAGAGGAGGAGGGTAGAGAAGAAGGAAGAAAAATAGGAGAGAAAAGAGGAAGGGTAAAGTGGAAGCAGAGGAGAAAGAAGGGGAGGAGGAAGTAGAGGAGGTGGAGGTGGAGGAGGAGGAGGAGGAGGAGGAGGAAGAAGAAGAAGAAGAGAAGAAGAAGAAGAAGAAGAAGAAGAAGAAGAAAACATTGGAAACGGAAAGAAAGAAAGAAAGAAAGAAAGAAAGAAA
>NC_042997.1:132585427-132597927 GCF_006345805.1 Octopus sinensis | reverse complement strand
AGACCACACCCGTTCACCATCCAGATAGAGTCACAGATGCCTCAACCTCATCGCATGTCTGCGCATCAACAGCCAAGGCATCCCTAGCCCACCCTTTAACGGTTGTTGGCAGCAAGTAGAGCATTTCACAAGCGGTTTCGAGCCCTTCTACAAAAAGTGGAAGAGCTGTCTTTCCAGTTTGTTCAACCACGAATCAGGACAAGGAACGACAGTGAGGCGGTCGGTGATGACCGATGCGATGAACATATTAGCTACCCCACCCTCCCTTTCAGGGATATCCTCTGCCAAGACCAGGTCTTGACTACCTAGGTTACTCTGTTCGATACCTCGGCCCAGTTCTTCTCTATTTGGAGGTCTGGTCCAAACTAAACTCCTAGCAACTTAATCGGACCCTCCGTTTAACGTCGCACGACGCTGTCAGGAGGCACCGACTTGCCTCTCCAGGTGCCGAGCTGCAAGCCGACTGACGATTAACCTTTGCTCCTACCACCGTCTCGTAAAACTTAATGGCCTTGCCTACCCTCTGTAGGTGATCCATTTCGGTTACGATGATGGTGATGTCATCCGCGTAAGCTGAAACCGACTTGCCACAACCTGGCTGTCTCGGGATGCCGCTCAATTCTCGCAGTAATGGCTTAAGAGCCATCACGTACAAAAGCGGGGGAGAGTGTGCACCCTTGACGAGTGTACACCCTTGAGGCATTTTCCCACAATTTTCTCCTCTGTTTTATATATCCTTTTTTTTCCAATGTTGTGAATTTTATAGAAAATTCACCTCCCGTTAACTATGTCAGTTGTTTCTTCTGGAGTTGCCACTTGAATTTCAGGCCCCTCTTTTTTTAGTATTGACAAGTACCTTTGCAGGTTGCTTCTCTCCGTGTTTAACTGGGTTTCTTTTCTTCCCGCTACCTCGGCGAACATTTTTGGCGTCACTGCCGGTGATTTTTTCTCTTCAAAAATGTTTAATTCTCTCGGTGTCACTGCCAGTGAAATTCTTTCTTCACCTGCTTCAGGTGAAATACAAAATTGGCTTAAAAAGCCACAAGATATAATAACAATAATTCCCCCATAGGGGGGAATTTCAACAAGCAGCTTCCAAAAAAGCAAACAACAGTTCTTTTCAACACAACAGTAGCAATAATTCACCACAGTACTTAAACAAAACAAAACACAGAGAAAAAGTAAAACGTACCAACAACAGAAGGCTTGCACTAAGGAATGTGAAGTTATAAAATTATAAATTGGTCAAAATATTTTTTATATTTTTATTTTTATTTTTATAATTGGATGATGCCAATTAAAATTTTAGATTTTTTAATTTAATGCAATTATAACTGTCCTTTTGTTATAGGTTAGATGTATCCGGGTGCTAATTCCAAGAATATATATTCAATCTTTATTTAATGTATAATTTATAATTTATGTCTTGTAAGTTTACTTATAGTCAAATAATTCTAATCAGTTTATCTATCTATCAACTTGTAAGTATCACCCTATATTTTAATAGCACAAAAAGGAAAAATCTCTATATTATAAATCTGAAATGCGACAAAAGTTTGTTTGTCTGGTTTTGGCATTGGAACGGGTTAAGTGGCACTAAATGCGCTCAGATTCGCTCCAAAATTTACAGGAACGTGTAAAAAGAGGCGAGGATGTGAGTGGGCTAGGTTAGAAATCCTTATCTCAAAAGCTGTGGTTACTAGGGCAAAAAAACCCACACATTGACAAGTGCTTGTCGTTTCTCACTTTCTCATATCTGCCTGTCTTCCACCGTCTCTCTCTCTCTCTTTCCTCCCTTCCCTCCAATTTCTCTCTATAACGACGTTTGACAGCTTCCACTATCTTTCCCCCGCCACCTTCGCCAGCTCTGTCACTCTTTCTTCCACATCCTCTCTCTCTCTATCTCTCTCTCTCTCTCTCTCTCTCTCTCTGTACGTCTGTCTGCACTATCTCTCTATAACTTTCTCTCTATAACTACGTTTGACAGCATCACCGTCTCTCTGTCACTCTTTCTCTCACCACCTCTCTCACATGTCTCTGTATCTATAGAGAGAAAGCGTGACAGTAGCAGCAGCAATTTAAATATTCCCGTCTTTTAGAACGGTAAATTATTGTCGCCCACCACCATCGCACAATCATGACAAATATTATTAATCAGATATATTGTGTTAATTTATATATATATATATGTGTGTGTATATAAATATATATATAATGTGTATACATATATATATATATGTATATATATATAAAGTGTATATATTTGTATATATGTGTGTATATATATATATATATATATATATATATATATATATGTGTGTGTGTGTGTGTGTGTGTGTCTGTAGACATGTATATATAATGCGTATATATGTACATATTTAATGCGTATGTATATATATAATGTGTGCATATGTGATCGGATTCAGCTGAAAATATGCTCACCTATGTTAGAAGTGCTAGCGACTTGGCATGGCAACTTTGAGTTTGCTCAAGGCATCGCCTCTAGGCGATGGCCTGCGTAGACCCGAATGAAATCGAGTTATAATGTCGTAACAAGTAAAACAATAATAAACTATTTTAATCCCGAGCAAGCCCCGGTATATCTAACCTATAAAATGAAGAAGGCGAACGTTGATACAAATTAGATTTTTATGTAAAAAGGGGTCTAAATGGGGCTGAAACGGGATTAAAATTTACAGGAGGTGGTAGCTTGAGTTGGGAAATTGATTGGGAGACGTTTTGTGGCGATACAGTGGTTGCCTTGGTGTGAAAACCGGGATTTTATTGATTTGGGGGGACACTTGGGGGTCTAGATCGGACACCTTTTGCCCGATTTCAATCAAATTTTCAACATGGTAAAGTGGAAGGGATAGTCCGAGAGAAAGGAAGAGTAAGAGAGTGGGAAAATGAGAATGGATAAAGAAACAAAGAGGGAGAATGTGGCGATAAGAAACAAAGGAAGCAACAGAAAGTAAGAACCACAACCTCACCCGCGCGTAGAGCGGGTCACCTTAAGCTAGTCTATATATATTTATTAATCTAAATTTTTATTAGATTTCCGATAATATTTAAAGGTTTTATAAAACCTATGCCTACATGTTGAAAGTGCTTCTGACTGACAATTTATTAAGTTCCTATGTTTACATAATAATACATACAGTGATTCTTTCATACAGAGACGGCAACTATTTGATTTATGCGTGTATGGTATGGCTGAATCTATTATAGACCATTCCAATTTATAGTTAATTTTGTTTTCCTTAAGTTTATGTATATATGCAACTAATGACGTCGTATTGGTGGCTGTATTTGGCTTAAAGGAGTGTATATGCGCTAAAAATCTTTGCTTAAATTTGACGGAACTACCTATATATACCTTACTTTGTGAATTATTAATTAATGTAACTCTGCATTTGTATATCACATTAAATCTTCTACAATTGCCTTTTAAAGGACATAATTTTATATTTTTACATGTGCAGTTCTTATTTTTATTATTATATTTCTGTTCAGATGAATAGTGTCTACTATTGTTATGGTTATTTGTGGTGTGTGGTATTATTGTTGAATTTATTGTAATATTATTTATCGTAGAGTTAGATATATTTATTGCTTTTAAATTATTATTATTATTATTATTATTATTATTATTATTATTATTATTATTATTATTATTATTATTATTATTATTGTTATTATCATTATCATCATCATCATCATCATCATATTATTATTATTATTATTATTATTATTATTATCATTAATAGCTTGTGGTATATTATCGAAGGCATGTATTGTAGTTAGAATTTATATTAATATTATTGATAGGTGTTCCAGTATTATGAATATTACATATACTCCTGTTATTAGTTCTTTTCTTCTTCTTCTTCTTCTTCTTCTTCTTATTATTATTATTATTATTATTATTATTATTATTATTATTATTATTATTATTATTATTATTATACCATCTTTTTTCTGTTGTTATTCCATAATGTTGGCATAGCTTCCAATGTATGTAAGTTCCAACTCTGTCATGTCTGTGAATATATTCCTTCTTAGCCAGGACTGGGCAGCTAGAGATAATATGATTTATTGTTTCTTGTCCATCTCCACATATTCTGCAGTTACTTGTAATATTTCTTTTCATTACATGTCTTTGGTAATTTCTGGTGGGGAGGCTTTGGTCTTGTGCTGCAATTAAAAATCCCTCTGTTTCTGCTTTGAGTCCTGAGCTTCTCAACCATTGCTGGGATTTTTCTTTGTCTATTTCTTTTGCGTTTAGTTTAGTCCAGTATTTACCATGAAGGGGCTTTTCTTGCCATCGTTTTATCATGGTTCGTTGCTGTTCTATTTTTAGTTTGGATTTCATTTTTTTTATAGCTTTTGTTGTTTCTTCATCTTCTTCTTCTTCTTCATGTTTATTAGGTGGTATGATTTCTTGTTTGTATTTGTCAGCTTCTTTAAATACTGAGAACAGTTTTTTGTTTTGCTCGTGTTTTGCCGCTATCTGGATCAGTTTTCCTTCCTTCTGAAGTAGATATTTTTGCAGTCCTATGGTGGTTATTTTATAGTAGTTTTCCAGCTGTATAAGGCCTCTACCACCTTCTATACGTTGTTATTATTATTATTATTATTATTATTATTATTATTATTATTATTATTATTATTATTATTATTATTATTATTATCATTCTATATTTGACTTTTGCTTTATGTCTGTAAAAGTTGGCTCCAAGTCTCACCCAGAGGTTGGAAGTTCACGTTGTTGTTATGCCTAGTGTGCCATATATTTGGGGTTTTTTTGGGTGGGGGTTGTACTAGTGAATGTCTAATACATAGATTTTTAAAAAAAAGTTTGTGTTAAACCTTGGGATTACATAGAGAGTATTTTGCGTAGGATATGAGCAGTTCCCATGAGCACTATCTTTTGAATTTCTGCCATTTTGGGGTTTCCTGGTATCTGAGTTAGGTAGCAATCAGTCCCTTTCGCTATCATTCCCAGGGCACCTATGACAACAGGTATTGTTTTAGTCTTCAGGTTCCACATTTTGCTGATTTTTATTTCAAGATCTTTATATTTGCTCAGTTTTTGGTAGGTCTTGACAGATACGTTTATATCGATTGGGACAGTCATATCAATGAGGAGGCATGTTCTTTGTCTGAAGTCTTTCAATATGATGTCTGGCCTATTTGCATCTATCTTTCTGTCAGTTTGAATGGTGAAGTTCCAGAGGAGTGAGATATGGTCATTTTCAAGCACTGGGGGTGGTTTGTGTTCCCACCAGTTTTTTTCATGGGGAAATCCAGGTTTTTGCAGATTACCCAGTGAATATATTGTGCAGCTCTATCATGCCTGTTGAAGTACTCTGTAGGCGCTAGGAGACTGCATTTGGAGACAACATGATCAATGGTTTCATTTTGTTGTCGGCATACACGACATGTTGGGCTACTGCCGTTCTTTAATATGTTGGCCTGGTAGTTTCTTGCTGGTAGGCATTGATCTTGAGCTGCTATGATAAACCCTTCTGTTTCAGATTTTAAGCCAGAGGCCATTAGCCATTGATGGGTCAGGGCTTTGTCAATATCTGTATTATTCGCTCTCTTTGGGTATTTGCCATAGAGAGGTTTTTCTTGCCATTTATTATTCAGAATATCTAAGGCCCCAGTTTTGGCACGGATTTTCATGTGCCTGGTTTTTCTGTGATTGTTTCTTGTATGTCTATCTCTAATTCCGAAATTGGTTGTATTCGGAATTCACTTAGATATTCCTTTGCCTGTTTTGTTACTGAGTATAATACTTTCTTGTTTTCATGTTTTGAGACAAGTTTTAACATCCAGTCCTCAGACTTTTTCAGGTAGGTGTCTAGGTCAATTGTAGCAATATTCATTATTGTTGCAAGTTGCAAAAGACCACGGCCTCCCTCTTTTCTTGGCAGATAAAGTCGTTCTGTATCTGCCTTAGGGTGGTGCATTCTATGCATTGTCAACAGTTTTCTTATTTTCCTGTCGAGCTGGTTATTATTAATATTAATATTATTATTATTATTATTATTATTATTATTATTATTATTATTATTATTATTATCATTATTATTATTGATATTATTATTATTATTATTATTATTATTATTATTATTATTATTATTATTATTATTATTACATCTGTTTTTATATTTACTAATTTTTCTTTTATTAGAACAGGCTATAATAGGTCCTATTTTTGGTGTTGTAGAGAAGGATATTTTAATCGATGATCTATTAAATATATGATGATATTTATGATTCCTAGAAAAACTTTTTTTAACTATATTTAAAAACTTTTTGCTAGAGCCTTAACATTTAATATATGTATAAATACTTATATTTATATACACACATATATTGTGTGTATACACACACACATACATATATATATACATACATATATGGAGTGCGATGGGTAAATTGTCGCCGTTTTTATTTTTACTTTCGCTCATGGACATAATTGCTTTTGCTTTTGTCGACTACACAGTATAGTAGGGTCAGTTGTATACCGTCTGTGAGAAAAACAGCATCATGATACAATTCACTCTGCTAGGAATTTGGAAACGACATACTTCACTACTTGGTACTTGCGCCAGAAGCTCCAATACGAACATTTCAGAACGTAAGTGTTTCAGTCTGAGGACAGTGTAATCTGAGGACATGTACCAAGAGTGATAAAAACAAGTATCCAGTCAACATCATGATGCTTGGGGTGATCACTAGTGATGGCGATGTTATACCTACATTCATCTTCTCATGCGGCCTTAGTCTCAACATGAAAGCCTACATCAAGTATCCGGAGGAGGTAGTGTTGCCCTGAGTCAAGAGAGTGGCTGCCAACAGGACTCTGTGCCAAGCCACACAAGCAGGAGCACTAAGTCATGGTTGTCTGACAATTTTTGCGACCGCATCACCCCTAACATCTAGCTACATACCTAACTCCCCAGACTGCAAACCCCTTGGTTATAATATGTAGGGCGCAGTTGACCAAGAGACCAGCAAAATTCCTTATAACACCAAAGATGAACTGAAGGCGAGGTTTATGGCAGTATCCAACAACATAAACAAGGAGTTCGTCCAGAAGAGTTGCAGGAGATTCTGGAGTCGTCTGGAGGTCGTGTTTGGAGCCAATGGTGATTTCATTGATTAAATTTACTCTTTAGTATTTCAAGATTTTTAAGTAATTTTGGTAAATATATCTGTTGAAATGAGATGTCAGTGTTATCTTCATTTTTGCGTAATTTAGACGACAATATATTCACCGCACTCTCTATGTATGTAAATATATATATATTGTTTTAATTTTTTGTGAATGTGTATAGAATAATATATAGATGTATATACCATGGCTTCTCAAAGTGGGCCATTTCAACTTACAGGTGGGCAATGGACAAATTTCTAAAAAATGGTGGGCGATATGAACATTTTGTGGGTGACAATGAATTTTTAAAAATTAAGTCTGCATTTACTGATATCTAGGCATGCCTAGAATAATGATGCACTTTTATCGATGTGACTACTCGCATATTAAAAAAGCGGACTTGTTTATCGATCGAATATTTTTGTCGTAGTCATTGAGATGGTTGTCATGCGTGCTAAAAATAGCAACCAAATAGGCCTAGGCCTTAAATCACACTCCACTACAAATTTATTTTTGATGGGTGGGGTAGATTATTGTATGAAGCCTCACGTATAGAATTCAAATTCGCAAACATTTTCTGAAAACTCCAAAAAATAAATAAGTTATATTCTCCAGTGTTCTGAATTTTCTATACAAGTGGATGATTTAACTATTGTGGTCAATCGATGTTTGATGATGGTCTATGTTCGGTATTTCAGCAAAGGCCTTCAACCTTGTGAGGAAATGCTGTTCACAGAGAAATTGCCGCTTGATTCAAAAGGTGCAACTATTTTTCACACTCTCAAGTCTTTTTGAACATATCTCACTCAGTAATATTCTTGCCTGTGCGTCTGATGGAGCCCCTTCAAGGATAATGTGAAATTTCCCACCAGATACTAACCGCCCATTGCTTGGCACACCGGCAGCATTTAGTGGCAAAAAATATGAGCAGTAGATTGAATGATGCGCTAAAGTTAGTTATCAAGGCTGTGAACAAATTCAAGTCTAGTCCTTTGATCGAGTTTTCCGTCAACTCTGTCTGAGAAATGATGAGGACCATACTAAACTCTTATTCCATACCAAAGTGCGGTGGCTGTCGAAAAGAAACTGTGTTTTACGTTATGTTGGACTCTTTTATATAATATCTTTTTCTTTGAAGATATTCCACTATCCGCGTCATTGATGGTTGCATGGTGCGATATCTTTTTTCTTAGTGATATATTCACAAAATTAAATGATTTGAACAAGTTATTGCAAGGAAACAGAAAAACTCTCGTTGATTGTAAATCATTTATCACAACCTCCATTTCCAAATTGTTGTTTAAGACTAACACTTCAAAACGTCAATTCTACCAATTTCCTGAGCCAGATTCTTTGAAAGATGAATTGATGGATGAGGATTTAACTACATATCGCAACTATTTACAATCATTGCACGATAACATGGTGGAGCGATTTCAAGATGTTATTGCGCAGAATATTCCAAATTGGTATAGGAATCCGTTTGAGGTCGATACAGTCGATTGCGTGGATGATGTTCAGGAGGAATTGATAGAATTACAAAATGACAATGACGCCACAGTGCGATATCGCCATATTGGCAAAGAAGGTTTGTGGTGCCATCAGAGTATATTGAATTCCTACCACAATCCGTGGAAACATCTTAAATTACTTTTGCTTGCCTTCCCTGCCTCATACCTGGTTGAATCTGGTTTTAGCCATGTTGAAACTTTATTTTCCTATAAAAGTATTGGACTGGATATGATACAACGAGAAGACTTGCGGCTAAAGTTGGCAAGTTTGAAAGCCAATGTATCTGCACTAGCTGCATCGCACCAGATACACAGTTCTCATTAAAAAGTTTTATTCTTTTCCCTATGAGTACAATCATTAATTATTTTTGCATCAGTAGTTCTGATTAATGGTTCATTTGGGGAAAATGAAAATCAGTGTTAAAGAAAGCGCAAGTTTCCAGAAGATAATATGTCTGCATAATATAGACTTAACGTTAGAATTTTATTCACACTAATGGCAAAACTAAACCCAAAATGAAGGATTTGTAAACAACCGTATATTTAGTTAAAATGGCACTAACAGGGCTACGAGTCTACGATATTGTGTATGTGTCAAATTATACAAGTTGGGGCCATAGGGGATTTTGTGATGGGGAGGTTGCATCAGGGAGTTTTATACACAGGTGGGCAATGGAGCATTTTTTGGCCGATAGGTGGGCGATATTACAATTTGGCATGAAAAGTTTGGGAATCACTGGTATGTGTGTGTGTGTGTGTGTGTGCGCGCGTGTTTGTAATGTATATGTATATATGTGTGTATTTATGTCAGGTCACTTTCGAGTGCCACTGGTAACATGTAACCCAGTACAACCTGTTGCATGGTTGGGTCGTCGGCGACTAAACCGGCAACTCCACCAAGCTTGCTTGGTGAGGAGGGTGTTTGTTGGACACCCTGCGGGATAAAAAGCAAAACCCGTCAAAGGGCGGAGGAACTCTTGAGAGTCAACGGCCATCCAATAACTGTCCTAAGGCTGTATCATGTGCGGGGACATAGAAATAATCGAACTGAATACTCGATCGTGCAGATAAACCATTGGGAGTGAAGGACTCCTAGCATTTGTTAGAGCATCCTTCTAGGAGAAGGTAACTCAGGTAACTGAGATAACATAAAACCTGCGGCTCAGTGACTACCGATGATGTTGACTTGTTCTTCTTTTCGGATTATGGCTGGTGTTGCTTAGTGAGTGGGAGTGACTCAGTGCACAGCCTTTCCTCACTTTAAAAAAAATCTTGCACAGGCATTGCACGATAACAACATTGATTAAGCTTCGTGCAATGGCCATACCTCGATAACGAGGGGGCAGCCACCATATATATTTATGTATATATGTGTGTTATATATATATATATATATATATATATATATATATATATATATATATATATATATATATATATAATATATATATATATTCTTTTCTTTCATTTGTTTCAGTCATTTGTCTGTGGCCATGCTGGAGCACCACCTTTAGTCGAACAAACTGACCCCAGGACTTATTCCATCGATCTCTTTTGCCGAACCGCTAAGTGAGGGGGACGTAAACATACCAACATCGGTTGTCAAGTGATAATGGGGGAACAAACACAGGCAGACAAACATATATATATACGACTGAATTCTTTCAGTTTCCGTCTACCAAATTGGTCAGCAAGCTACTTACCACACACCCAGTCCTGCGCCTATATATATATATGTATGTATGTATGTATGTATGTATGTATGTATGTATGTATGTATGTATGTATGTATGTATGTATGTTTATATTTATGTATATATATATATATATATATATATATATATGCTGATATATATATACACACACAAACACAAACACACACACACACACACACACACATATATATATATATATATATATATATATATATATATATATATATATATATATATATATATATACATGTATATATATATTGCAGTCTCCAAGGTAACAGTTATAGTGGGTGGAGTTCCTCAAGTGACTGTCTTGGGGAGCCGCTGCTTTTTATCGTGACTCATTCGGACACGCCAGCATTTACATAGACAATTTCATTTACTATCTATGCCAATGACGCAAAAGTACTACACAAGCAGTCTAGTAACCTTCCGACGTTAATCTTCTACAGAAATAACTTGATGTCACGTATAAATGGGCTGAAGAAAATGACATGCACTTTAACGGAGGAAAAATCTATGCTATCAGCTAGCTTTTGCTAACATTACGCAAAGATATACTTAGAAGCAAAAAAGCGGCAATCCAGATTTATGTGTAATGCGTGATCTGGGGATTAAGTATCCTTCTTCTAAGTCCTTCCTACATGAAGTCTCTGGTAAATACTCATCCCCTAACTGCACTTTTATTTACTTTTTGTTTCCTCCCGAAATATGGCAAACATCAATGTCTGGAAATCTACCTTTGATGCAAGTCTGACGATAGTCTACCCTTGATGCAAGTCTGACGAAGTGACACTCTCATGTCTACAACCACAAACAAATTTTTGCATAAACTGGCGTTGCAAGCTGAGTTAGTACAGAAACGTTTGTAGGGTATCACTAAAGATGTGTTAAAGAATTTCTTTTTCTTTTTATCTGGGCTATATATGAGTGCAAGTAAGTACCTAATTGTATATATATATATATATATATACATATACATATATATACATATATATATATATACAATTATGTACTTACTTGCACTCATATATAGCCCAGATAAAAAGAAAAAGAAATTCTTTAACACATCTTTAGTGATACCCTACAAACGTTTCTGTACTAACTCAGCTTGCAACGCCAGTTTATGCAAAAATTTGTTTGTGGTTGTAGACATGAGAGTGTCACTTCGTCAGACATATATATACATGTGTGTGTATATGCATACATACATATATACATATAAACACATTCACACACTTATAGATATGTCAACATATACATGTATGTATATGTGGTAAGTAACTTTATGTATATATATATATATATATATATATATATATATGTATATATATATATATACATATATATGTGTGTGTGCGCGCGCGTGTGTATGATGGCCGTCTACTCGTCACCGAGGAAGACCAGTGCTGACCTTTAGGAATATTGTGCGCTCTAGGACTAACTTATATTTTGCATTTGCGACTCTGTTGGTAGCAAATAAACCTTGCTCTTGACAAGCATACATGACTGCAAACATTGCAAACCAAGTTTTCCCCATCCACTACGCTAGCAGTGTGCTTTCAGGCAGGCTTAAATTCTTGCTCTTTTAAATACGAGCTTTTTCAAAGGTGTCGACATCCTCCTTAACCTACTTCCTCCATCTGTGGAGATGACAGGCATTGCTCTCCCAGTCGGTCTCCTGCATATCACAGCCCTTTAATGAAGATTTGACACAGTCCTTAAATCGCAGCTTTGGTTTCTTCCGGGGTAACTTTCCACTAACAAGTTCCCGATATAGCATCTCTTTCGGGATCCTTCTATCCTTTATTTTAATACGGTATCCGGACCAACGTAATCGGTGCTTGTGCACGATCGCTCCAATACTCAGGACAAGATACAAATTCTGCTCATAGCACTTTTCCTGCATCTGTCTTGCTTTGCTATGAAAATCATATCCATTGTTCCACTACCAGATCGGAAGCCACATTGGGATCCAGATAGGACATCATTTACGAGACACCCATTCAGGCGGGTAAGAATATTTACCAGAACCTTGCCAGAAGCTGATAGTAGAGCAATACATCTGTAGTTACCACACATTATTCTTACTCCTTTTCCTTTATA
>NC_042997.1:132485427-132575427 GCF_006345805.1 Octopus sinensis | reverse complement strand
ACACTGCATCGTTACGACTGATGAGAAAGGGATATTGTTTGACAATAACAAACGACCTCGGCAAAAGTTAGATGCAGATGAGAAGCCAAAATATTTCCCAAAGCCACCGCTCCATTTCCCAAAATGTTTATAACGAATTTATGGTGGAGTGCAAATGGCATAACCCAGAATTTTTGTTTGTTTTTATTTATTTTATTTTTTTTATGCAACAAGGGAAATCAATTCCTGCAAGCTCATAGTGCCAAGAAATCTACCGTATGCACGAAAACAGAAATCAAAAGAGCCCAGATTGGTTAATTGAGAAAGATCAATGCTGATAAGCGACGACCCTTGACTTCAGGCGTAACTTGCAGTTAAGAGATTAACGAATTTACGTTATGAAATCCAGTCGTGTGCGCTTCGCTCACCTGAGATCTTTAGAGATTACCACTATTTCAGCACTCGGAACTTAAAGTAATCTATATCTTTATAGTATTCTTTTAAAAGAAAGATTCCATATCCTATCGACTAACACACATATTTGTGAGTATATATATGCGTATGTATATATATATATATATACATATATGTATATATATATACATATATATATATATATATATATATATATAGAGAGAGAGAGAGAGACAGAGAGACAGAGAGACAGAGAGACAGAGAGACAGATAGATATATAGACAGATAGATAGATAGATAGATAGATAGATAGATAGATAGATAGATAAAGGCGGTGCTCCAGCATGGCCACAGTCAAATGACTGAAACAAGTAAAAGAGTATATATATATGACCTATCGACGAATGTTCTAGTTGATTCAGTCATGACAACACCCTGTTCGTGAGATCAAGGTGTAAATGGCTGAGCACCCGACGGACACGCGTACCCTTAGTTTAGTCATCAGGGAGATTCAGCGTGAGGCAAAGAATGCGATTAGGCAGCGCCTTTGAATTGCGGGTACAACTCAGTTTTGCCAGCTGAGTGAACAGGAGCAGCATCAAAGAAATGTCTTACTGAAGGACACAAAATGCCGGCAAGAATCGAACTCACCATTACGATCGTGAATCGAATAGCCCAACCGTTAAGCCCCGTAAATATCTCCCTTTCTCTCCCTCCTCTCTATCTCTCTCCCTCTGAATATATATATAACTGCAGCGTGGAAGGTATTTATAAGCCATTTGAAAACACAAAAACCGTCAGATTCACATCAACATTTAAATTTAATTTGCCAAAGTATTTTCGTCGCTTTGAAACCATGACCTGTTCACTGACAAATTTTCGTCAGAAAAGGAGATGGTAAAAAAAGAGGTTGAATGAAAGGGAGATGATAAAAAAAAGAGGTTGAATGAAAGGAAGATAATAAAGTACTAGAAATCCCAATAAGATAAGGTGCGCATGCTTGTGTGTGTATGTGAGAATGGTGCGTGTGAGTGTGTATGTATGAATAGAGGCGAGGGGACTCTGACATGTGTGAGTGTGTGCGTGTGTAACATGTGTGTCTGTGTAGCAGTTGATGTGTACTTTTTCACGTGATGTGCGCACATGTTTGTGTGTGTTTGTGACCAAGCAGTATTCATGTGTTGGGCGAAAGTTATCTTCGTCTATGTATGTTGCGTGTGTTAATGTGTGTTGCATGTGTATGTATATATTGTCTGTGTTAAAGTGTTATGTGCTTGTGTGGGTGTGGAAGTGTGCATGATTGTGTGTGGTTTGTGCTCTGAGTTAAACAGTGTGTGTGTGTGGCTGCTCATATATAGTGTATGAGTGGTGAAACTATTGAAGATTGGGTGAGTGGATGGTGGTGTGTGGTATGGGTGCTGAGAAGTGGTCAGTGCTAGTGTGTGTGGAGTGGCTAAATTTATCCGTTTTGAACATGCTAATTTATCAACATTGAAACATTTTAATTTGTCAACATTGAAACATTTAAAGATGTTTTTCTAATTCATAATTTTAAACTTTTACTATTGATAAACAAAAAAAAATTTGAAACTAGTCTGGTATATAAACATTTACGAGTTTTTGAAATTTAGGTGCATTTTCAACAACACATTTTCCTATATATATACTCATTATCTTTTTTTAATAATTTTGATAGATATTTAAAATAATATAAATTAATTAATCTTATGTATTGGCTTAAGTTTTTCATTGTTTGATTTGCCTAATAGTGGTTTTATCTCTAATTTAATATAATATATGTGTGTGTGTGTGTGTGTGTGTGTGTGAATATATATATAACAAGAAAGTAACCAGCTAAGAAGATCTCAATAAGAGATGAAAGTAGTAACAGTACTAAGAATTAATATTTGTCGCCACAATCAATATGGCTCTGCGACGTTACTACCCTTTTAACCCCAGGCTGCTTCACTGCCAGCTGGTTACTAGTGCAATCTACACCCAATATGTATATTGCAAGCAGGGGACAAAAACCCTAACATCCTCCAGCAGAAGATGGGATCACGAGACCGAACGGTTTCCGGCTACTTATGCCCATCCCCAGTCGTGAACACCTGACTGCTAGAAATAACAGGCATTCGCTACAATTCCCTATATATAGAAAAGTAAGTGACCATTGGTCACTGATTGTGCAGCATATCCTGGGTGCTGATTGCACCGGTAATTTGCTGGCGGAGGATCTTTCTGGGGTTAAAACGGTAGTAACGCCGAACGGTCATGTTGTTGCAAAATTAGTGACCGATGGTCGCTTATTTTTTCTATATATATATATATATATATACTTTATTTTAAGCAGCAGAAAATTCAACAAAATCTGTTACTCTGAGTTTCTCGTTGCCGTTCATCAGACAGTTCTTGCTAGAATGGAACATATATATTAATTCAATCTATACTCTTACAAACGCTACACCTTTAAAAAGAAATGGACTTGTTTGATTGGCCCTTTAGAAAAAACAGTCAATCTTCGAGCGATAAACAAAAAGGTCAAAAATATATGTATATATATATAAAAACTTATAAAAATTATAAAATCCGAGGAAAATACGAGGAAAAAACCTGTTGCCGTTAATGAAGACAGTACAAATTAATGCATAGAAATTAAACCTGTTATAAATACTGCAATACATATTTATATTAAAATCCACATATATATATCAACATACACAAAAGGATGCGCGTAAACGCCATACATACATATACAGACGTATGAATATGAATCTAAATTATACACATAAAAGCATGTGTACATATATTCACGCAAAACGTCTCGCACGCAAGCTAAAATTCATCTATGTAGCAATTCTCATATACTGAGCAAGGAGGGGGAACGAAAGAAAGGGAAAGAGAGAAAAAGGAACGAAGGGGGGGGGGGGGGAAAATTTGTAGCGATGTTATTTGGCATCTATAGAGGCCAGTATACATACACAAGTTTGAATCGATACATATACATACCGTCGTGTGTATGCGTGCTTAAGCACAAGCATACTTTCACTTACACATACACAGATACGTATGCTTACAAATACATATGCTTTGCTATACACAAACTTATATAAACATTCTAAATTTGACAACATTGCTTTTTTTATAAAAAAAACATTGCTTTTAAAAATTCGGTGCATTAATAAAAATATATACGAAAGACCTATAAAATAAAATATAACATCCTATTTTGGGTCATTTATAAATAATCAAGGTAATATAAATAAAACAAAGTTTGTAGGTTTTTCCTAATATATATGTAGAAACAATAAGACTTTGCTATAGGTCCGTTGCAGCGCTCAAGAGTCAAAATCAAAATCAAAAAATCAAAATACAAAATATATACTCTATCCATATGGTATATTTATATTCGACATTTTAAATTTAGCCTTGTGCCTACATAAGTTCATTAATTCACTTCTTTGATTCAAAGAATTATTGTCTTTGAATAATATATGCATTTTTTCTAATAAGCAAAGCTTGCACTTGAAATTATATTTGTAAGCTCCATGCCTGTATGGTGCCGCCCTGTCCAGAATGCTCCATGTCACGTTGAAAGGTGGGGCTTCCTTTTCTTTTAGTTCCCAGACATATTTTGCTAGGCTGGTTTTCTTTCTATTCTCTGGGTATTTAAAAGAATTCTTATGAGAATAAAATCTTGTTTTAAATGAATTTTCTGAAGCCCCTGTGTATGTCTTGTATTCTGATGAGCCTTCCACTTGCACCTTGGCTCTATAAACTACTCCTTTCACTAGACATTTCCCTTCTAACGGACAGGAGCTTTCGTTTTTGAAATTACATTTCTTAATGGGCTCGGCACCATGTCTAATCTCAATTAGCTTCCTATTATGTTGGCTAATGTAAGAGGCGAAATTTCTGCAACAAGAATAGCTAACCTTCAGGGTTCTTCTATTAATATTCTGTAGAATTTATGACCCTGCCTAAAATGCTTAGAGACTAATCTCAAAAATTCCTTACCTATATTAGTCTTTACGGCCAAATTGAAAGCCGGGTTGAACCACAAAACTTTCCTAGTCCTAGTTCTTCGTGCAGCATTATTATTAGCATTAAGCTGGTTGAACTGGATCTTCTCCGAGAATCCACTATTCTTTAATGCGCTATCGTAATAAGGTGCAGCATTATGGAATGCTGCCTCGTCCGAAGAAATTGAAGATATTCTTCTACCTACATTGCTGACTAAGTTGCTAAGGATAACTGGTGGATGGTTCGAATCTTTGCTAATATACGATAGCTTTTCATTGGGCTTACGGAAAGGTTTAAATCTATCCGATCTTACATTAAAATTTACGTCTAAAAAATCTACACTATTCAGGTTAGTATCTATCGTAATCCGTAAGCCCATCCTTTGAAAGAAAGCTATAAGGTCCTTCCTAAGTCTATCTGATTCATGGCCGTTTAGATTATGCGTGGCTATAAGGCCGTCATCCCTATATAGACCTGCATCTATAAATGGGAATTCTATTTTTAGATTATGGAGAATAAAGGCTCCTATGAGCATACATAATTCAGCCCCGTCGTATGCCCCCATCGGTACATCGAAAAGAGAATCCTCAGTCTTCTTAATCCAGGTGGAATCCTCGAAAAACAGAAGCGATTTCCTCGCATGCATAATAATTTCAATTTCCGAGCTATCGATGTTGACATACTGCTTGGCGAAGTCCAATGCCCTTAGGAGCAACGTCCTAGATATCGACGGGTAAAAGTCAATAATGTCGAATTGTGTGAAACTACAATTATTCTTATAGCTAATACCTTTAAACCACTCTATAACTGACTTACTATTCTTCCAAATTCTCAAGTCTACTTCACTATCTAATTTAACTAAAATACGGTCTAAAATATTTTTGCTAATAATTCCTATCTCAGTTTTAGCCGGATTTATCAATCTACATTTGGGGTTTCTACTAAAATTGTCTTTATGGTCTTTCAGAGTAATAAAAGCTGGTCGTGGTGAAAGGTATTCAATCCTATCGCTAATCTTAAGATCGTTAGCTATTCCTCTTGCTTCTAAGTTCACCTCTTTGTATATATTCGTGTTGTCTTTTTTGTACGTGTCCGTGACACTTGAATCAAAGAAGTGAATTAATGAACTTATGTAGGCACAAGGCTAAATTTAAAATGTCGAATATAAATATACCATATGGATAGAGTATATATTTTGTATTTTGATTTTTTGATTTTGATTTTGACTCTTGAGCGCTGCAACGGACCTATAGCAAAGTCTTATTGTTTCTACATATATATTAGGAAAAACCTACAAACTTTGTTTTATTTATATTACCTTGATTATTTATAAATGACCCAAAATAGGATGTTATATTTTATTTTATAGGTCTTTCGTATATATTTTTATTAATGCACCGAATTTTTAAAAGCAATGTTTTTTTTATATAAAAAAAGCAATGTTGTCAAATTTAGAATGTTTATATAAGTTTGTGTATAGCAAAGCATATGTATTTGTAAGCATACGTATCTGTGTATGTGTAAGTGAAAGTATGCTTGTGCTTAAGCACGCATACACACGACGGTATGTATATGTATCGATTCAAACTTGTGTATGTATACTGGCCTCTATAGATGCCAAATAACATCGCTACAAATTTTTCCCCCCCCCCTTCGTTCCTTTTTCTCTCTTTCCCTTTCTTTCGTTCCCCCTCCTTGCTCAGTATATGAGAATTGCTACATAGATGAATTTTAGCTTGCGTGCGAGACGTTTTGCGTGAATATATGTACACATGCTTTTATGTGTATAATTTAGATTCATATTCATACGTCTGTATATGTATGTATGGCGTTTACGCGCATCCTTTTGTGTATGTTGATATATATATGTGGATTTTAATATAAATATGTATTGCAGTATTTATAACAGGTTTAATTTCTATGCATTAATTTGTACTGTCTTCATTAACGGCAACAGGTTTTTTCCTCGGTATTTTCCTCGGATTTTATAATTTTTATAAGTTTTTATATATATATACATATATTTTTGACCTTTTTGTTTATCGCTCGAAGATTGACTGTTTTTTCTAAAGGGCCAATCAAACAAGTCCATTTCTTTTTAAAGGTGTAGCGTTTGTAAGAGTATAGATTGAATTAATATATATGTTCCATTCTAGCAAGAACTGTCTGATGAACGGCAACGAGAAACTCAGAGTAACAGATTTTGTTGAATTTTCTGCTGCTTAAAATAAAGCATATTACTCTACCACTGGTATTTGAGTACTCTTTTTTCCACCTTGTTTCACATTTATGTGTTTACTCCGGTCTAACCCGCTCCTTGTAAAAGTTTGAGCGACTCTGCACAAGTAGGAAGAACAAACAGCTGAAAAAGATGGAACTTTACCCGCTGGATTTTTCTCAGAAAAATATACCTATCCCTGCACAGAAACAATATATCAAAGGTCTTATAGAGAAAACAGAAGAGTTTATTAGAAGACTGAGATGGAAAGCCTTCTTCTTTGATAATAAACAGAAAATAGAAGGTAACAAATATGGATTTAAATCTCCCAGAAACCCACCACCGATTCCGGAATTAGAAGCCTTCGAGAAAGACCTTTTCGAGCTTATTAGGAAAATTAAATTCCGCAAATTTACCAACCAATTGCAAAAAAACATGAGAGAAAAAATTAAGGAAATTAACGGCTCGAATAAGATCTTCGTTAATTCTGACAAGACAAGGAACTTATATGCACTTGATAAGGACGTTTATAAACGCCTGATTTCGAATAGTGTCACGGACACGTACAAAAAAGACAACACGAATATATACAAAGAGGTGAACTTAGAAGCAAGAGGAATAGCTAACGATCTTAAGATTAGCGATAGGATTGAATACCTTTCACCACGACCAGCTTTTATTACTCTGAAAGACCATAAAGACAATTTTAGTAGAAACCCCAAATGTAGATTGATAAATCCGGCTAAAACTGAGATAGGAATTATTAGCAAAAATATTTTAGACCGTATTTTAGTTAAATTAGATAGTGAAGTAGACTTGAGAATTTGGAAGAATAGTAAGTCAGTTATAGAGTGGTTTAAAGGTATTAGCTATAAGAATAATTGTAGTTTCACACAATTCGACATTATTGACTTTTACCCGTCGATATCTAGGACGTTGCTCCTAAGGGCATTGGACTTCGCCAAGCAGTATGTCAACATCGATAGCTCGGAAATTGAAATTATTATGCATGCGAGGAAATCGCTTCTGTTTTTCGAGGATTCCACCTGGATTAAGAAGACTGAGGATTCTCTTTTCGATGTACCGATGGGGGCATACGACGGGGCTGAATTATGTATGCTCATAGGAGCCTTTATTCTCCATAATCTAAAAATAGAATTCCCATTTATAGATGCAGGTCTATATAGGGATGACGGCCTTATAGCCACGCATAATCTAAACGGCCATGAATCAGATAGACTTAGGAAGGACCTTATAGCTTTCTTTCAAAGGATGGGCTTACGGATTACGATAGATACTAACCTGAATAGTGTAGATTTTTTAGACGTAAATTTTAATGTAAGATCGGATAGATTTAAACCTTTCCGTAAGCCCAATGAAAAGCTATCGTATATTAGCAAAGATTCGAACCATCCACCAGTTATCCTTAGCAACTTAGTCAGCAATGTAGGTAGAAGAATATCTTCAATTTCTTCGGACGAGGCAGCATTCCATAATGCTGCACCTTATTACGATAGCGCATTAAAGAATAGTGGATTCTCGGAGAAGATCCAGTTCAACCAGCTTAATGCTAATAATAATGCTGCACGAAGAACTAGGACTAGGAAAGTTTTGTGGTTCAACCCGGCTTTCAATTTGGCCGTAAAGACTAATATAGGTAAGGAATTTTTGAGATTAGTCTCTAAGCATTTTAGGCAGGGTCATAAATTCTACAGAATATTTAATAGAAGAACCCTGAAGGTTAGCTATTCTTGTTGCAGAAATTTCGCCTCTTACATTAGCCAACATAATAGGAAGCTAATTGAGATTAGACATGGTGCCGAGCCCATTAAGAAATGTAATTTCAAAAACGAAAGCTCCTGTCCGTTAGAAGGGAAATGTCTAGTGAAAGGAGTAGTTTATAGAGCCAAGGTGCAAGTGGAAGGCTCATCAGAATACAAGACATACACAGGGGCTTCAGAAAATTCATTTAAAACAAGATTTTATTCTCATAAGAATTCTTTTAAATACCCAGAGAATAGAAAGAAAACCAGCCTAGCAAAATATGTCTGGGAACTAAAAGAAAAGGAAGCCCCACCTTTCAACGTGACATGGAGCATTCTGGACAGGGCGGCACCATACAGGCATGGAGCTTACAAATATAATTTCAAGTGCAAGCTTTGCTTATTAGAAAAAATGCATATATTATTCAAAGACAATAATTCTTTGAATCAAAGAAGTGAATTAATGAACTTATGTAGGCACAAGGCTAAATTTAAAATGTCGAATATAAATATACCATATGGATAGAGTATATATTTTGTATTTTGATTTTTTGATTTTGATTTTGACTCTTGAGCGCTGCAACGGACCTATAGCAAAGTCTTATTGTTTCTACATATATATTAGGAAAAACCTACAAACTTTGTTTTATTTATATTACCTTGATTATTTATAAATGACCCAAAATAGGATGTTATATTTTATTTTATAGGTCTTTCGTATATATTTTTATTAATGCACCGAATTTTTAAAAGCAATGTTTTTTTTATATAAAAAAAGCAATGTTGTCAAATTTAGAATGTTTATATAAGTTTGTGTATAGCAAAGCATATGTATTTGTAAGCATACGTATCTGTGTATGTGTAAGTGAAAGTATGCTTGTGCTTAAGCACGCATACACACGACGGTATGTATATGTATCGATTCAAACTTGTGTATGTATACTGGCCTCTATAGATGCCAAATAACATCGCTACAAATTTTTCCCCCCCCCCCCCCCTTCGTTCCTTTTTCTCTCTTTCCCTTTCTTTCGTTCCCCCTCCTTGCTCAGTATATGAGAATTGCTACATAGATGAATTTTAGCTTGCGTGCGAGACGTTTTGCGTGAATATATGTACACATGCTTTTATGTGTATAATTTAGATTCATATTCATACGTCTGTATATGTATGTATGGCGTTTACGCGCATCCTTTTGTGTATGTTGATATATATATGTGGATTTTAATATAAATATGTATTGCAGTATTTATAACAGGTTTAATTTCTATGCATTAATTTGTACTGTCTTCATTAACGGCAACAGGTTTTTTCCTCGGTATTTTCCTCGGATTTTATAATTTTTATAAGTTTTTATATATATACATATATTTTTGACCTTTTTGTTTATCGCTCGAAGATTGACCGTTTTTTCTAAAGGGCCAATCAAACAAGTCCATTTCTTTTTAAAGGTGTAGCGTTTGTAAGAGTATAGATTGAATTAATATATATGTTCCATTCTAGCAAGAACTGTCTGATGAACGGCAACGAGAAACTCAGAGTAACAGATTTTGTTGAATTTTCTGCTGCTTAAAATAAAGCATATTACTCTACCACTGGTATTTGAGTACTCTTTTTTCCACCTTGTTTCACATTTATGTGTTTACTCCGGTATATATATATATATATATTATATATATATAGTGAGTTATAGCGAATCCCTGCTATTTTCTTCACAAGTGAAGATGGGCACAAGTAGCCGGAAACTGTTCGGCCTCGTGATCCGGTCGCCTGCTGAAGGAGGGTAGGGTTTCACTCCCCTGTTTGTAATATGTACATGGTGCAGGCTGCACAGGTAACCGGCTAGCGGAGGATCTACCTGAGATGATTAAAATTATAGTAACGCCGAACGGCGCCACTACCATTTCGGTATGTCGATAAATATTACTTCTCGTATATATATATATATTATATATATATATATAATATATACACACACCACACACACACATACATACATACATATATAATATATATATATATATATATAGTGAGTTATAGCGAATCCCTGCTATTTTCTTCACAAGTGAAGATGGGCACAGTAGCCGGAAACTGTTCGGCCTCGTGATCCGGTCGCCTGCTGAAGGAGGGTAGGGTTTCACTCCCCTGTTTGTAATATGTACATGGTGCAGGCTGCACAGGTAACCGGCTAGCGGAGGATCTACCTGAGATGATTAAAATTATAGTAACGCCGAACGGCGCCACTACCATTTCGGTATGTCGATAAATATTACTTCTCGTATATATATATATATATATATATATATATACACACACACACACACACATACATACATACATATATATATATATATATATGTATATATATATATACATATATATGCATTCACAACTACATACATATATACTTATATATGTGCATAAATTATACAGTATTTCCATACCTACATACACATAAGATAATACGTATGAATATGCAGGTGCGTATGTGAATATGTATGTAGCTGCTGCTTGTCTTGCAGTGTACGTCTTTCTAGCAAACGGTCAGAGTTGTGAAAGAAAAGATGTAATGTACTTTACTGGTAACATTTAAGCTCAGACTTGTTATACATTCTTCGTTTATAATGTTTAATGGAGAAAAAAAAAAGTGAAGACAAAATACAACTTTGTAAATGAATGTTCAAATACATAAAAAAAAAGTTATAGCAGAAAAATCCGAAAACAAATCAGAATAAAGAGATGGGAGGTGAATATCAATCTAGATGTTATTGTTGTTGTTATTATTATATTATTATCATCATCATCATCATCATCATCATCATCATCATCATCATCATCTCATCATCATCATCATCATCATCATCATTATTCATTATTATTATTATTATTATTATTATTATTATTATTATCATCATCATCATCATCATCATCATCATCATCATCATCATCACCATCATCATCACCACCATCACCATCACCATCACCTTCACCATCACTACCACCACCACCACCACCACCACCACCACCATCATCATCATCATCATCATCATCATCATCATCATCATCATCACCATCACCATCACCATCACCGCCACCGCCATCGCCACCGCTACCGCCACCACCACCACCACCACCACCATCACCATCACCATCACCATCATCATCACCATCATCATCATCATCATCATCATCATTATTATCATTATCATTATCATTATTATTATTATTATATTATTATTATTATTATTATTGAAGCGGGGAGCTGGCAGAATAGTTAGCACGCCGGGCAAAATGCTTAGCGATATTTCGTCTGCTGTTACGTTCTAAGTTCAAATTCCGCTGAGGTCGACTTGCTTTTCATCCTTTTGGGGTCGGTTAAATAAATACCAGTTACGCACTAGGGTAGATGTAATCGACTTAATTCACCTCCCAAAGCAAAACTTTCAGCCAACGGCGCACTGGATGAATCGTTAGCACACCGGGCGAAATGCTTAACAGTATTTCATCTACCACTACGTTCTGAGTTCAAATACTGCCGGGGTCAACTCTCATCCTTTCGGGATCGATAGATTAAGTACCTCGTGCGTACTGGGGTCGATCTAATCGACTGACCACCATAAATTTCGAGCCTTGTGCCAAGAGTAGAAAAGGTTATCAATAATATTAATACGCTTTTGTGTTTGTACCTGTTGTGTGCGTCACACTCACTTCAAAAAGAAGCAAAGCGAGAGAAAGGAGGACAGAAAGAAAGTAACAGAGAGAGAGAGAGAGAGAGAGAGAGAGTGAGAGAGAAAGAGAAAGTGAAAGATACAGTGAGTGGTGACAGCGTTCGTTTTGTCTTTTTAAATGTTTCAGAGAGAACGTAAGAGAGAAAGAAAGAGAGTGAGAGAGAGAGAACAGGTGAGAGAGAAAGAGAGTGAGTGAAAGAGACAGTGAGTGTATAACGGCTTTCATCACAAGAGAAGTAGATACATAGATACATATACACAATAAATCAAAAGCCGGAGAGAAGAGGGACACACAAAGAAGTGAAAGAGAAATGGAGAAACTGAGAGATACAGTAGATACATAAATACAAAGAAAAGTTCATACATAGATACATACACACAGCAAATATTGCTTGGGAGGTTAAGCAGTTGTGGACGCTGAAGAAGGTGGTAGTAGTACCAATAATTGTCGAAGCCCTGGGAACAGTGAGTAAAAATCTTGAGAAGTACATGGAACAAAAAGGGGCTGCAATAAGGGTAGAGCACTTGCAGAAAATAGCACTGCTTGGAACCATTCGAATACTCCGGAAGGTGCTCGAAGAATAAGAGGTTTTACCTTAGTTCACTGGTACTGAACAGCTGACACCGTAGTACAAATTCTGATGAGGTTGACTTTGCATTTTCATCCTTTCGTAGTCGATAAATTAAGTACCAGTTGTGTACTAGGGTCGATGTAATCAACTGACCCCCTTCCCACACACATATACAAACACACACCTAGACAGGGCTTTGTATTTTGATAGTTACTTAATTTCTATGAGAAACGTTGACATCTGTTGGTATTGATGCATCGATTAGAAGGCATTTTTTCTAGATGGTTTCTGACAACTATATCCTGCCTATTGGCCTTGATTTCTCTATCTGTGCTTATTGGCATATCCCATAATATGGTTGCTTTCTCATTTTCTGTAACCTTTTCTGGCGTGTGCCTATACCATCTTTTTTCTGTTGTTATTCCATAATGTTGGCATAGCTTCCAGTGTATATAGATCCCAATTCTGTCGTGTCTGTGAATATATTCCTTCTTAGCCAGGACAGGGCAGCCAGAGACAATATGTTTAATGGTTCTTGTCTATCCCCACATATTGTGCAGTTACTTGTTATCTCTCTGTCCATTATATGTTTTTGGTAATTTCTGGTGAAGAGGCTTTAGTCTTGTGCTGCAATCAAAAATTCTTCCTTCTTTTAATTTTTTTTACTCTATATCTTCTGGAGAAGTTACCTCAATCTTTTATATATTAACCAAAATGAAGTAGATTGCCAAATTTATTTTTTGAACCTGTTGAAGGCACACAAGATGTCGAAATATCGTTCAGTAGATGACAATGACACTCTTCTTTTAATTTTGACTCTATTATTATTATTATTATTATTCAGTAGTTTTATTTTTATAACGTGCTTTCACTTCACTACCGAGCACAGCTCTGTGTGCCTTGGGTATGTGCTGTGATTTGTTGTGATGCTCTGATGGTTATTGTATGGAATATTATTATTATTATTATTATTATTATTATTATTATTATTATTATTATTATCATTATTATTATTATTATTGATAATATCGTGGCGGTGAGCTGGCAGAATCTTTAGCACGCCGGGCAAAATTATTAGCGTCATTTCCTCTGCCCTTGCGTTTTTAGTTCAAATTCCACCGAGGTCGACTTTACCGTTCATCCTTCCGGGATCGATGAAATAAGCACCACTTATGCCCTGTGTCGATGTAATCGACTAACCCCCTTCCCCACAATTTCAGGCTTTGTACTTTTAGTAGAAAGGATTTTTATTATTATTTCTCTTTATCACAGGTTTAGTTGGAGCTCTTGGAGTCTTATATGTGCAGCGGGCTTGCTACCTGCAGCACACAAATTGTAAAAGCTACTTAAGCTCGTAAATACACATACGTTTATATATATATGTGTGTATGTGTGTGTGTGTGTGTGTGTGTGTGTGTGTGTGCGTGCGCGAGAGAGAGTTTGTTGACGACTGAGACTACCTGGAGATTCTCGTTTTCGTTCGGTCTACAAGCAACATAAGTAGAAATGAGAGAGAGAGAGAGAGAGAGAGAGAGAGAGAGAGAGAGAGAGGGGGGGAGAAGAGAGGGAGAGAGAAAGCGAGAGAGAGAAAATAGACGAGACAAGGACAGAAACAGTGATGTAGTTATATGGAACATAAAAACCAAATGACAGAATCTGGAATATTGAAATGTCAAGAATTAAATGGAACAGAATTAAGTAACTGGTCACTGTTCGTATGAGAAGAAGCAGTTATTTTACATATGCCAATCAAATTATTTCATATTTTCTTCGTAGTAAGCTCATTGGGTCATTACAAAGAACCAATGATATTTTTTCTCGTTCCTCAATATTTCCTCTTAGATTTCGGTAATATACTAATATTAATTTGAAATTACGGTTATGACATTTAAAATAAAAGCAACAGACGTATTGTGTTATCTTCGTTTGGCTGTTTTTGTTACGTGATATGTTGTCTCATAGTTTCATTTAATCAAATAAGACGGTGTACTGTCTGCACTATGTGACCAATCGCAGCATCTGTTTTGTCTCTTTCTGTCTTTCGCCAACCCCCCCCCCACTCGACTCTCTCATTCTTTCTACCTTCCCAGCTCTTCGTGTCGCATATATGTTAATATGTGTGTGCGTGTGCGTGTGTTCATCTGTGTGTGTGTGTGTGTAAATAAGAGATCATATGGATGGCAAAGGAACAAGAAATCATGTAAATAACTTCATTAGCTAACAGCTGTTTCTGGAATAAGACGCAACGATCTCATAGTTGAATGCTCGAATGGAATTTGAAGGGATTCTTCGTTTTAGTGATGCGTTGCATATTTATAAATACTTTACCAAATATCATTGTACTTCATTTTTGAAGTTCCGAAGAAGCTATAAGGTGAGATACATGCACTCAACAATAAGTGAGCCACCTCGTATTGCAGTAACTACTGTAAACTAATGACGTGCATTTTCCTTTGTCATTTATAGAATCGATTGTTACAAAATATACTCGTCTGATCATTTTCTCTGAAGCAGACGTACATTGCGATTTAACACCAAGTTATTAGTATCACTATGCTCATGCAAAACGTGTGTGTGTGTGTGTGTGTGTGTTTGTGTGTGTGTGTGTGTTTGTATGTATGTGTGTGTGTGTGTGTGTGTGTGTGTATGTGTGTGTGTGTGTGTGTGTGTCTTTGAGTCTGTGTTTGTCCCCCATCACTGTTTGACAATCGGTGTTGGTGTGTTTACGTTCCCGCAGCTTAGCAGTTTGGCAAAAGTGAGGGATAGAATAAGTACCAAGCTTTATATAAGTACTGAGGTGGATTAATTCGACTATAAATTCCTTAAAGCAGTACCCCAGCATGGCCACGGTTTGATGACTGAAGTAAGTAAAAGATAAAATATAAAAAAAGTATGGTCATATAAATAACGTGTATGCAAATTTAGGGGGCGAACTTTATTTCCGTCTCTTTTTCTTTCAATTTTGCCTTCCTCTTTCTCTCCTTCCCTCTCTCTCCAACCTATCACTTTGTTGCTTTCTGTCTCTCTATCATCCACCACCTTTTCTTTCTCCTACCACTACCATGGTAATCCTTGACCATTCAAATCTCTTCCATTTTCGCCTAACCGCTGACTCGATCAGTCATGTTTCTTTCGCTTCCTTCTCTACGTTCAACATTGTTTTGTTTTTTTCACCGTTCGTTTTTTTTTTCATCTTTCGTTCTGTGTTTTTTTTTCCATCTGTTCCCTTATTTGTTTCCAGTTCTATAAAACATTTTCCTTTCTTTTGCTGCATTACCAACCTATCCGTGTCGCCTTAGAGAATCACGCCTTTATTCCGTTTCCATATTGTATATTGTATTTCATTTTGTTAGTATATTCATATTTATGCCGTGTTTGTTTCTGTCACTGTCCCCAATGTTCGCTCGCCATTCCCGGCAGCTCATTGTTGACGTCAAGAAGATGAACAGTATCATCGTTAAAAGAGTGAAAATGTAAAGATGTTTTGGACGATAATTGACAAACAATAAGCAACAAACACAGACACAAAGACACACACACACTCGCGCGCACATATAGTGGGGTGTACAACAAGTGAGATTTTATTTAAATGCTCACTATCATAATAGCTAAGCAAATGACATTCTCTAAATATATTTAAAATACTAACACATAATCCGAACACTATTTCAGAAAATATCTCCATTCTGTTTTAGTATATAAAAGACAAACTTAGCAGGCTTAGGAGTGGCTGTGTGGTAAGTAGCTTGCTTACGAACCACATGGTGCCGGGTTCAGTCCCACTGCGTGGCACCTTGGGGAAGTGTCTTCTGCTATAGCCTCGGGCCAACCAAAACCTTGTGAGTGGATTTGGTAGACGGAAACTGAAAGCAGCCCGTCGTATATATGTATATATATATATGTATTTAACGGCATGGCCGCAGCTCTGAGCTGAAACAAGAAAAACGAAAAACGAAATGTATATATATATATATGTGTATATATGTGTGTGTATATATATATATATATATATATAGCAAAAACTGTCTGGTGAACGGCAACGAGAAACTCAGAGTAACAGATTTTGTTGAATTTTCTGGTGCTTTAAATAAAGTATATATATATATATGTGTGTGTGTGTGTGTGTGTGTGTGTGTGTGTGTGTGTATATGTTTATGTTTCTGTGTTTGTCCCCCCCCCAACATCGCTTGACAACCGATGCTGGTGTGTTTACATCCCCGTAACTTACCGGTTCGGCAAAAGAAACCTATAGAATATGTCCTGGGGTCGATTTGCTCGACTAAAGGCGGTGCTCCAGCATGGCCACAATCAAATGGCTGAAACAAGTAAAAGAGTAAAATAGTAAAAGTGGACCAAAATAAGTAAGACAAAATAAGGTAAATTTGCTTCTTCCATTCTCCAGAATTGCATTTGGGAAGAGACGCATACACAGCAATATTCATCCTCAGACATTAGAAAAATCAGAAATGTAAAACAAAAAAATTAATTATCTTGGTTAAATTGAAAGAGGATCATGAAAAACTGGCACATGATATGAAATTAACGGAACTCAACTAAATCTAAATATTCAACATAATATAATTTCTATATTTTTTTCACGATCTCCTGGAGTGGCTCGCTTCGTGATATATTGACGCACCATGCAGTTAAAGAAAATATATTACTGAAATTAGTTATCACACATTTTGTCCCTGTTCAGACATCAGTTTTGAAAATTGAAAATTATCAAATTAGATATTAGCGTGGGTGAAAAAAATGACTTGGAACCGAACAAAGAAAAGAATATTGATTGTCAAATACAAAAAAGTATCCAGATATTTTATTAGCAAACTCAGTTAGAGTCAAGTCAAAATTGAGGAAACATTTCTTAAAGAGCAAAGTACTTGTCATCTGGTTATGTTTCAAACTGTCTCAGCTTCAACAACAATAACTATACAATTTTTTCTCCCAAAGATGATGCAGCAGTTCGAAAGGATGATACAATACTTACAATGTAATGATTTCAAACAGGTAGGGAGAAAATAACGAGAAATCAGAAATTATGTGTCTGAGGCGCGTGCGCAACCGTTTATCATTTCGTTAATGTTTGTACTTCGCCATTAACAACCTGTTTTTGTCCACGTTCATTTAACTTAGCTGTTCGGCAAAATAGCACCATAGAACATTACCAGACAAAGATGACAAAGTACCGAGGTTTATTTGATCGACTTAACCTATCAATGGAGAGCCCCAGGATGGATGCAGTCCAATAACTTAAAATATAAAATATAAAACTGAGCGTGCAGTAACACTATACTTGTTCCACGTCCTCGCGTTGTTGTGTTTTCTCTTTGTCCATGTTTGGATTGACTGCGTGTGTATCGTTGGCGATTTTTTATCTCTGTCTTCCGTTCCTTGGACATTTCCTTTTTCTATGTTTCTGACGAAGAGCTCCGCTCGAAACGTTAAATCCTCCTTCTTTATTTCCTTTCCTGGGCGTCCAATAACACTATACTTGTTCCACGTTCTCGCGTTGTGTTTTCTCTTTGTTCATGTTTGGATTAACTATATATATATATATATATATATAGGGAAAGTTTACGAAGAAAACAAAAGACATAGACAGGTGGTGTACAAAACAAACAGATGTATTAGTATAACGCTCAGGAATAGAAAAAGTCTCTTACGTTTCGAGCCTACGCTCTTCTACAGAAAGGTACACAGAAAAAACAAGGAGAGAAAAAGATGTGTGTAGTGGCTAACGATCTATATATACATATATATATATATATTATATATATATATATATATTATATATATATATATATATATATATATTATATATATTATATATATATATAATATATATATATATATATATCAAGATAAGCAACAAGGATATCCAGAGATACTGCAGTGTGATCGTTTCATGTAATTACATTTAAAAGAACAATTCAATCATTACATTCATTTAAAATTACTTCAATTTAAACATCGGTTCTAATTTAAATAAATTCTATGTATTTGTGCAGCTGAAGATTGCTCTGTATTTTAAATTGATGTAATGGCTGCATTGTTCAATTAAATGGAGTCGCATGAAACGATCGTACTGCATTACCTCTGGATATTCTTGTTGCTTATTTTGATTTTAATCACCTTACTTTGAAATTGTATGGATAATACCGCACTAAATTCTGGTGCCTCAACGTAAGCACCATATTCATTTGAATATATATATATATGCCATCTTTGAGAACGAGCGGGGCAAAGATGGCAAGAATGGAGACGATGAAAGAAGTCACCCCCACCTGGTGGACGCCCGGGAGGAGGTTTTGAATGAGAAACCTGCCCGGGAAGTGAACCCAGGTGCAAGTTCTCCAACCGGCAGCAAGGGCCATGGAGACGGAGAACCCGGTGAAGAGGTAGAGGGAGGAAGAAGAACTAAAAGAAGGACTGGAAGAGCTAAAGGAAAAGAAAAAGCTCAAGCAGGACCAAAGAGTGAAACAACCAGAAATAGAAGTGGAACCGCAAAGGATGGAACCAAACAGCGCACACGGGTGTGTATGTTCTACCTGAGAGGTTCCTGCTGGCATGGAAAGGAAGGTGCAGGCTGCCGCTTTGCACATCGGGGACCCTGCCACAGAGACACGAGGCAGATGGACAAACCATCAACACAAAGAAAAGGGATGGACCACGCACCACCTGCCCCAAAGCGGAGGTACGCAGATGTTGTGCGCGCCACAAACAGCCAACATGATGTTGTCGAAAGAGCAGCTGCTGAGCAAAAATCTTTTTTGTGCATGGCACAAAAGATTGTACAGCAGCTGACCTGGCTTCATCAAACCCAAGCCCGCAGGTGGGACTACCCACTATATACCAGACCACCACAGCAAACAGACACAGGATGGACACCGCCGGCAACAACGTACACCTCACCTCGATACTCCTACTGAACATCAGAGGACTGCAAACACTCAGTAACAGGACAAAGATCCCGTTCCTGAGAGACTTTGTTGCATGCAATCAAGCCATATGCATAGCACTTACAGAAACGCACCTGAAACCGGACATAGCAGATGCGGAGTTACACATACCACAGTATGCTGTACTACGGACCGACAGGAAAGAAAGGAGTCATGGAGGTGTTGCTATGTACATCCGTGAGGACCTCACACCCCAGGTCCTCTTGTCATACTCAAACTCGGTGTGTGACACACTAATTGTACATATTAAGCAACTTGATGTAGTTGTGTGTGCTACATATCGCCCTCCAGATGCCCCAAGCCATGTGGGCAAGTTTGAAGACTGCCTTATAAAAATAGAAGAAATTCTAACCACATTAGAACAACACATAGGTGTGCTTCTTATGGGAGACTTCAATCTGCCCAATGTCAGATGGCCCGAGGGCCTTTCTCTCCCAGGAATGACAAGATGTGAACGAGGACAGGCGAGGTCCCTCCTGAACCTCATCAACACCCTGTACATGGAGCAGGTAATACTCCAACCAACCAGGGCAGGTAACACACTGGATCTCTGCTTCACAAATGACATGGATCTCATCCATAATGTGAAAGTGACACCGACACTACTCTCGGATCACAACATGATAGAGCTGACCATGTACGGGCCAAAAGAGAGCACGGACATGCAGCCTACAAGAAACCCTCAAAATCTTTCCAGCTTGAACTACCATAAGGCAAACTGGAAACAAATTGAGAAAGAGATCCTCAAACAAAACTGGCCTAAATGTCTCTCCTCGCCAGACATCGACGTGAAACTTCAACAATTCATGTCTGTAATGCAAGCCATATGCTACAAATGTGTCCCAGAGAGAAAGGCCACTGTACACAAGAACAAAATCCCCAGAGAGAGGAAAATCTTAATGAGACGGCGTACGAAATTTTCAAATCGCCTAAACAAACAGATTGAAAGCAGTGAAAAGTCCCGCCTAAAAATAAAACTGTTGGAAATCGAAAAATGTCTGCAACTCTCCCATGAAAAAGAAAGAGCAGACAAAGAAGCCTGGGCTATAGAAAACATAAAATCTAACCCCAGAGCTTTCTACAGGTATGCCAAAGAAACAGCTACAGTGCACTGTAGAATAGGGCCACTCCTCGAAAAGGATGGCACACTTACAGGAAAACCAATGAGGGTAAGTGAAATACTGAATGAGCAATTCAAGAGTGTTTTCACTCCACCCCTTGGGCATCTCCAAATCACCAATCCAACTGACTTTTTTACCACTGCAGATATAAAATCAGAGGCGGCGACGATAGATTACATCGATATAAATGAAGACGATGTAACCAAGGCTATAGATGAAATGAAAACAGACTCAGCTACTGGCCCCGATGGATTCCCGGCAATCCTCCTAAAAGCATGTAAGAGAGTCCTAGCAAGACCACTGCAGTTCCTCTTTCAGAGCTTCCTTGCAGCTGGCAAACTTCCAGGAAAACTGAAGGAAGGTAAAATATGCCCCATTCATAAAGGAGGTAGCAGAGCGGAAGCCAAGAACTATAGACCTATCTCTCTGACCTCACACATCAGCAAGGTCATGGAACGAATAGTCAGAAGGAAGCTGATCACCTTCCTTGAAGAGAATGACTTGCTGCCCGACACCCAACATGGTTTCCGACCAGGGAGAAGCTGTTTAACTCAGCTCCTACAACACTATGACTGGGTGCTGAAACGGCTGCTCAACCACTCAAATGTGGAAGTGATATATCTCGACTTTGCAAAGGCCTTTGATAAAGTCGATCATGGAATGATATGTCACAAACTGCGTGATCTCAACATAGTTGGAAAACTGGGAGAATGGCTTCATGACTTTCTGAAGGATAGAAGTCAGGTGGTAGTAGCCAATGGGGCCACCTCCATTAACACACAAATAGTGAGCGGTGTTCCGCAGGGCACTGTTCTGGGACCACTACTGTTCATAATGGCCCTCTCAGACATGCCCTCAGCCACGCAGAGAGCCACGATCACAAGTTATGCAGATGATACAAAAGTTTCACAGGCAATACAGAACCCTGAGGACACTAAACACCTGCAATGTGAGCTGGACGAAATATACAAGTGGGCTGAAAAGAATAGCATGCAGTTCAATGCTGGAAAGTTTCAAGCTTTATACTATCAGCATGCAAAACTGAATGCAATACCCAATGAATACACTGGACCCGGAGGGATTGCAATCCCAGAGGCACAATCAGTGCGTGACCTGGGTATTCACATGAGTGATGACGCGACCTTTCATGTACATGTTGCTAAACTGACAATGAAATGTAGACGGCTGGCTGGATGGATTCTTAGAACCTTTAGAACAAGAGAACAAGAAACCATGATGGTCCTCTGGAAGACACTTGTCCTAAGCCACTTTGACTATTGCTCTCAGCTATGGTCACCATCCAGTGTCAAGTTGATCACAGAACTTGAGGCGATCCAACGAAGCTACACAAAGAAGATAGCCTCTATGCAGAATGTAAGCTACTGGGAAAGACTCAAGAGATTAAAATTATATTCCCTGGAGCGTAGGCGGGAAAGATATGCCATAATATACATCTGGAAGATCCTGGAGGGAAGTGTCCTGAACTTTGGCATCGAGAGTTACGCAAATGCCAGAACTGGGCGCCACTGCGTGGTGCCTAGGACTCCAAACCTGCCATCAAGATGTAGGACAAGATTCTGTGATAGCCTGGGCTTCCGAGGCCCACAGCTCTTCAATATCCTCCCGAAGAACCTGAGAGACCTGCATGGGGTGGATACAGATGTCTTTAAAATGAAGCTGGATCTCTTCCTGTCAGGTGTCCCAGATGAACCAACTTCACGGCAGGAGGGGCAGATGAGGGCAGCTGCATCGAACTCTCTCATGCACCAAATAGCAGTTGCTAGAAAGCCTCCATGAAGTGAAACCAAGTAGCAACACCAAATGGCGGTGCCCCAGCATGGCCACAGCTCATAAGCTGAAACTAGAATCAATCAATCAATCAATATATATATATATATATATATAAATATATATATAGAGAGATAGATAGATAGATAGATAGATAGATAGATAGATAGATAGATAGATAGATAGATAGATAGATAGATAGATAGATAGATAGATAGATAGATAGATAGAAGAACAAAATATAACTATATGCATACATAAATCCATATAAATATATATTTGCGTGTCTGTATGTAGACCGGACAAATTTCTGGGGCCGATACTATGGACTAAAACCCTTGAAATTGATGACATACTTATAACGCAGTCTAATGTCTGAAACCTATAAAAAAATATTTATAATATTTATACTCAGTTAATAATTTACATTCCAAAACCGCGGCACTCAAAGCTATATGCCCTGCTCCTGAGATGATATTGGGTTTCAGCAGAAGACACTTGTGTAAGGTGTCACGCAGTGAGACTGAACCTGAAACCACGCGGTGTGAGCTTCTTAACCGTACAGTCATGTCTGCCCTGATTTATATGGTTGTGGGTTCAGTCCCACTGCGTGGCACCTTGGGTAAGTGTCTTCTACTATAGCTTCGGGCCGACCAAAGCCTTGTGAGTGGATTTGGTAGACGTAAAGAAGTGTGTGTGTGTGTGTGTGTGTGTGTGTGTGTGTGTGTGTGAGTGTGTGTGTGTGTGTGTGTGTGTGTGTGTGTGTGTGTGTGTGTGTGTGTATGTGTGTCTGTCTGCTTATCTGTGTTTGCCCCCTCATCGTTTGACAACCCAATGTTGATGTGTTTACATTCCCTGTAACATAGCGGTTCGGCAAAAGAGACCGACAGAATAAGCTTATTCGACTAAAGGCGGTGCTCCAGCATTGCCACAGTCAAATGACTGAAACAAAAAAAGAAGCAATAAAAGAATAAAAGAAGATATGTTGTAGCTCTTGAGCGTAACTTCGAACTTAGCATACATATTGAAATTCTGGGTTTCTGAAAGAAAGAACATTAATTTAGGTTTCAAATTTTTGGCACGAGTCCAGAAATTTTGAGGGAAGTAAGTCATTAAAGTTTTAGCTGATTCTTTTTAACCGGCCCCGAGAGGATAAAACAGAAAGTAGGCCTCGGCGGGATATGAACTCAGAACGTAAAAAGACAGACAAAATGCGGCTAAGCATTATCAGAATATGTGGTTCTTCTTAACAAATTGGGTCATTTCCGTTTATATATTCTTCACTTGCTTTAGTTTGTTTTCTTCATCACAGTTTCACAGTCTGCATCCAGTATAGATACGCCTTTCTCAGACTAAAATATTTTTCATCAGGGAATCATTTTATGACTTCGGATATGAATTCATCGTTTTTTAATATTTAAGAGAATTTACGAATATCAATTTTCTTTCGTCACTCTATTTGAAAAAAGATGATTATTACTGCGAGAAAGAAAACTTTGAACTATGCAAATATATTGAGCTAGAGCATCACGGTAAGAAGGGACACAGTAATTTCACAAAATATCGAATGTTAAGCTTTTTGAGATCTTATCTTTTATAATTATCAAAAGACAGACATTTTGAATTATCGACATGTTTGTACACGTGGATTACTGGAACAAGATGAAATTCGATTAATCGAATTATCAGTCAAATAGGATTTTCCTTACAAACATTTGTGTATATTTTATAGTTGGAGAGTTAAGTCAATTAAAACTAAACAGTAAGACGAAATGCTATACGCTTGCAAAGTGACAATGAAATCGAGGTATAATTTCAGTATCTCTGAAGACTTAACCTCGTTTATTTATTTAATACAAGTATACTGATAAATGTTTATGCCTACTCAGCTTACTTTACTCTAATCTTATTTAGCGATTTCCTTATCTATATAATTCGACAAATAGTTATTAATAAGAATATATCGAGAGTTGTCTCTCATACATACTGGAATTTTCAAAATAACATTTATCATTTCGATACTATTCTCCACATTAAATGCATTCGGGATCTTGAAAACGGCATGAGAAAACTGGCGTCCAGAAACTGCAGTACTTGAGTTTTACTGGTTCCTTAAAAGATACCGCTGGCGCTCCTCTCGTTCCCCAACAACTCTACCCTGCGATAAATGCCCTCCGTTCTTCTTTATCGCCCTTGGCCTGAACAACCACCCCAGGCACCGGCACCCTTCGCACCCATCAAGATGAAAAGGCTCAATCACTGGCTGCGAGTTATCGCCGACGACGGAAAGGTAGGACTGCAACTGCTTCCTACTGTTGCTATTATTACTATTACTACTACAACTGCTGTTGCTATTGTTGTTGTTGTTGTTAAGCAGCAAGACGGGTAAGGGTGATTAGGTGATGGTCTAGAGCTTAGGAGCGGGAAACCCCAGACCTTGGAAAAAAAAACTTTGGTTGTCTTGTTGTAGTCGAGGGCTCTTCCTTGACGCCCGACACCACTGGGAGGTAGGCCTCGAAGCCGCTGGATATGGAGATCTCCAGGTCCAAATTCTTGAACGGCTGCCGTTGCTGTAATACTTTTATTGCTATTGCTGCTGCTACTACTACTATTGCTGCTGCTGCTACTACTACTATTATTACTACTGCTGCTGCTACTTTGGTATCGTCATTAATGACACTGATTCTAATTTCACCACTAAAACTACAGCTATTAGCGGTTTGATTATTGGCCACAGCTATTAGCGGTTTCATTTTTCGCCACAGGGGCTCGTTAACTAAAATACCAAACATGTAGTGAAATTGTTAATAGACAAACAAAGAATAAGGATGAACAAAAACGTAAACAAATGGATAAAAAATATATAAAAAGAGAAAACAAAGTTACCCATACTGGGATAGGAATCTCTACGGGGAAACAAGTTACTCCCCAGTTGCCGACTACTTTGCGCTCTGGACACTTGGGAGAGTGACACTCAGGAATATTTTGATAACTGACCTTATAGACGACAATAATTTACCTCCTCAGTCAAAATCCCTTGGAGGTCAACTTTACCTTTCATCTCTTCCGAGGCTGGTGAAATAAAGTATCAAACACTGAAGTCGATGGTGTAAGCTAACTACCTCCACTTAAACTTTCTGCCTTCATGCCAGACGGAAAAAAACAGTATCAGCATTATAAAGAGCAAGAGGGGAGGAAGAGGATGAAAAGGAGTAAAAGGGGAAGAAGAGGAGGAAGAGGAGATGAAGAGGAGTAGGAGGGGAGGGAGAGAGGGGGAAGAGAGAAGGAAGAGGAGTAAGACGGGTGGAAGAGGAGTAAATGGGGAGGAAGAGAGGAGGAAGAGGGGCGGAAGAGAGGAGGAAGAGAGGAGGAAGAGGGGTAAAAGGGGAGGAAGAGGGGTAAGAGGGGAGGAAGAGGAGTAAAAGGTGAGGAAGAGGAGAGGAAGAGGGGAGGAAGAGGAGTAAGACGGGAGGAAGAGGAGTAAGACGGGAGGAAGAAGAGTAAGACGGGAGGAAGGGGCGTAAGAGGAGGAAAGAAAGGGAAATGTACAATATCTCCCATTATCAGGGACGGAATTGACACAGCAAGCTTGAATCATCTTCTGCACATGATCCGCATTTATTTAATCGGTCACGGAAATGGTGAATTGCAGCAAAGTGTATGTGTAGAAGAACTTTAGAAAAGCAAACAACATTTTATATAGTGTTTACGAAAGGGAAACCTAGGAGATGTATTTCAACACAAGATCAATTTATATAATCTTTTCTACTCTAGGTACTAGGCCCAAAATTTTTAGGGGAGAAGCCAGTTGATTAGATCGACCCCAGTACGCAACTAGTACTTAATTTTATCGACCCGAAAGGATGAAAGGCAAAGTCGACCTCGGCGGAATTTGAACTCAGAACATAAAGACAGACGAAACACCACTAAGCATTTCTCCCGGTGTGCTAACGCTTCTGTATCAAAATTTGAAATCACTATTATCTTTTCTAGAAAGTGTTTCTCACACATCCATATCAAATCCTTGAAGTTGTTTTGAACAGTACAGTTCCAGATCTATCATCAAGGTCTCTATAACTTATTAAACTCATCGTCGGGATGAAAATGATGTCGGCATGTAATTTTCAACCCTTTTGTTAGAGTGGATTAACATTACGTTCAGTGGTGAAGTTACTGTGGGAATATAAATTTTAATTATTAGATATACTAACATCAGTCGTCAAGTTTTCACTTTGTTTTGTTTTGGTTTTGTTTTTGTTGTTTTGTTTTTCTAATCGATGTGCATTTTTCCGTGTCTTTACTACAATATTAGACTTTATTATACTCGTTACTTTTTACGCTTTTACTTGTTTCAGTCATTTGACTGCGGCCATGCTGGAGTACCGCCTTTAGTCGAGCAAATCGACCCCAGTACTTATTCTTTGTAAGCCTAGTACTTATTCTATCGATGTATTTTGCCGAACCGCTAAGTTACGGGGACGTAAACACACCAGCATCGGTTGTCAAGCGATGGTGAGGACACACTCACACACAAACATATACACATACATACATACATACATACATACATACATATATATATATATATATACATATATATATATATATATATATACATATATATGTATATATATATATATATATACAACGGGCTTCTTTCAGTTTCCGCCTACCAAATCCACTGACAAGGCTTTGGTCGGCCCAAGTCTATAGTAGAAGGTGTCACGCAGTGGGACTGAACCCGGAACCATGTGGTTGGTAAGCAAGCTACTTACCACACAGCCACTCCTGCGCCTAAGTATATTATAAGTATATTTTCCGACATTGATTACTTTTGTAGGGTATTCAGTAGAAAATATATATAGTTTCCACTAATGTTTCCATATCTAGTTTTGTTTCCGGTTGCGTGGTATAATGAATTGCAATTGTTCCTTCTTGTGAGAGTGTAGCGAAACGCGGGAGAATGTCGCACTTGTATGGCTAATACAACAATTGGAGTCATTACGTTCACAACGTTCTCGTTTGCAGTTTAATATATAAATTCCACCGATTATTAGATGCTTGTTTGGTAGTTACATGCTTGTGGTTTATTGTTGATGAAAAAGATTTTAATTTTAATGTATCGGCTGTATATTATTAGCGTTAATTTATCGTTTGATGTAATGCATTTTGATGTCTTTTTTACGAGGTGTCTCTTAGATGTTCGCATATTTTATAGCTTGTAATCTGTGGTTTCATATAATAAGCTTTAAGCGTGATTGTGTAATTTTAAAAGATCTGCAATCCTATGTATTTGATGCGATATATTATTTCTTTTTCTATCATCCTCTTTGCTTGGTTTATTAGCCTGTTTGAATACACTTTCTTGATTAAAGTTTACTTAATACTTAAAATTAGATGGCCCCAACACATAAGTAATATGGAGCTATGGCAAGGAACAAATCAAGTTTCGATTAGGGAGCAAATATTTTAGAAAAAATGGAAGTGGATTGGTAGCACAAATAGAAAAAAAAGGTTGGCCTAAGAACTCGTAGCGTAGATCAACACAAAAGGAACTAGAGAAAGGGGGACATTGATGGCAGAGTATAAGTACAGAAGCGAAAAATTATGCGACATGGAATTCAACTATAAGTGGCCTAAAATCCGCGTTGGAGGGTTAAAGGCAGGAAAAAAAATTCTGTAGACTTCTTCAACTGATGCTTCGTTTGTGGAGGAGGACATACAAATATTTCATTAGAAAGAATTTTATCACTCTAAATTTTGAAACGTTGCGAACATTCACAACTGTGTCTTCGGATAATCACTGCATACAGGCGCAGGCATGGTAAGAAGTTTGTTTCCCAGACACATTCTTCCGGGTTTAGTCCCATAGTGCGGCAACTTGAGCAAGGGTCTTTTAGTGTAGCCTCGAACCAGCCAAAGTCTTGTGAATGGATTTGGTAGAGAGAAACTAAAAGAAGCCTATCATATGTGTGCGTGCGTGTGTGTGTGTTTGTGTGTGTGTGTGTGAGCGTATTGTGTGTGCATGTGTGTGTGTACGTGTGTATGTGTGTGAGCGTATTGTGTATGCATGTGTGCGTGTGTACCTGTGTATGTGTGTGTGTGTGTGTGAGCGTATTGTGTGCATGTGTATGTGTGCACATGTGTATGTGTGTACGTGTGTCTGTGTGTCTGTGTCTTTGTGCCTCTGTTTGTCCTTCCACCACTGCCTGACAATTGGTATTAGTGTGTTTACGTCCCTGTAAATTAGTAGATCGGCAAAGAGAGAATGATAGAATAAATACCAGGCTTAAAAACAAGAGATACTGGTACATCCGCATGGCGGCAGTCTAAAGACAGAAACAAATGAAAGATAAAAGGTAAAAGACATATTTGTGTGCTGGGTGGAGAAGGTGGAGGTGATGTATCCGTTGCTTTATGTCTCAAATTTCATATCTACAACGGAAATTGTAATACTAGCAATTTCTCGTCTACTGTTCAATTTTAGTAAAAGTTGTTTTGTAAGTCTCTCCCTAAATCTCTCTCTGAGTATGAGTAAGTATGTATGCATGTATGTATGTATGTATGTATGTATGTATGTATGTATGTATGTATGTCTCTGCTAATTTTGAATTATTATAGCTCTTCCACTGAGAAGGGAGCCGGTTTCCAACAAAGACACAAGGCTCCCTCTTTTAGGATGTAGTTAACACAGACAGATTCACATTTGGGACTTCAGAAAAGTCTTGCATATTTTTTACTGTTCCACTTGTAATGTACGAATTAGCCGGTCGATTTCCTCTTTCTGAGAATCCCACTTTATCCAGATTCTCCTTTAAGCATTTACTAACAAAACCTAGTGCTCTAATTATTATTAGTATGAATATGAATAATAGTCTGGAGGTTTCGAAGCAGTTGTCCATAGATATCTTTTTCTTTGATTTTCAAAGAGTCATTTATATCCGCAGGCCAGCTGACGTCTATGACGGTACATACTTTTGCCCTCTGTCCCAAACAACAATATTCGACCTGTTATTTTTAGTTTGACAGAGGTTTTGATGGGAATATTCCACCAATATTCCTTGAGTTGGTGTTTATGAATGTATTCTATAATAGGGGATTTTTTAAGTTTATTTCAGGACGGTCTTTTTTGCACATGGCATTATAAATTATTTTAGCAACAACATCGTGCCGCACAGGGAGGTAGTACCATGACGACATTTTAGGACAGCTGCTAGTTATATGCGTGATGTCTTCCACAGAAACATGACATAGCCTATATATGTATGTATGTATGTATGTATGTATGTATGTATGTATGTATGTATGTATGTATGTATGTATGTATGTATGTATGTATGTATGTATGTATGTAGGTAGGTAGGTAGGTAGGTAGGTAGGTAGGTATACAGATATCATGCATACGCGTGTATGTGTGTGCGCGTGTGTGTGTTTCTTGTTATACTTTACACACACATGCACAAAAGATGGGACCTTTTAAACTCTACTTCTACATCTATCTCAGCACCACGTGAGAAAGCTTCACTAATCGTTCCAACGCAACAATCGCACGTATGCCCTTTCTATTGCCCTCAAATAAGGTACCTTATTTGATAACACAGAAGACAATAAGGTACCTTATTTGATAACACAGAAGAAAAAAATTCCCCAAAATTCATCCCAGGTCCTATATAGGCTGTTGGGCCTAGATACGTGCTTTAAGGAAGTAAAGTCTTTTTTCCTGGTTATATGTTGCTCCATTTATTGTGCGTCTTTTATGGACGTCTTTTATGCGAAAAAATACGGTATACCACAACATGCAGTTATCCTCAAAAAAATGTTCCCCATTCCATTTCTCTCTCTCTCTTTCTCTCTATTTCTCTCTCCCTATATATTTCTCTCTCTCTCTCTCTCTCTCTCTCTCTCTCTCTCGCTGTCTCTATATCTCTATCCTTTTCGTTCTTTCCCATTCTTTTCCCCCAAGAATCTATCTCAGTCTATTTGCACATGAAACAGTGTGTCCCATTCCAAAGTAATGCAACCTGTTAGAGCATGGACCATGCAAACTACTGCTCGTTCAGCCTCACTTCCAGCATCTCAAAACCATATACCAGTGGAAATATAACAACCTAATATTATTCAACAGTACCAATACAACATCACAATAATCTTGTCCTCCATCTTAATATCTATGATCAGCATACGATTAAACTTATCTCCTCATTATAGACACCATGTCTCACTATGACGATCGTTTCTGACACCGATGACCGCTTATTCAAAACCTGGGAATACTTCGGCTCAGTCAGTTGCTGATCCTATAGAAAGCTAGATGAAGGCAATCATTGGTGTATTAATGACTTATCTGAGATTGTTATACACACAGCATTCTCACCTACATGCTATCGGTCGATCGATTATAAAATCTCTATTATACAACTACTTACTCATACCTCTAGCGGTATTCGCCCGGGGTGGAGGTTCAGCCGGCTCCGACCATCGAGTTCACCACGACCCTCACGTATGCTGGCCACATACGACGAATTTGTCAAATGCCCCACTGGGAGAGCAAGCGCGTTGGAAAGCAGGCGCGTGGGAGAGCAAGTGCGTGAGAGAACAAGCACGTAGGATAGCGCGGACGCCGTGGTCGTGGTTATCATTTGCTGTTGACGTGTAGCAAAAACCGTTGACTCATAAACGCGCTGGCTGCCGTAAGCGGCCTCATCTTTGTTCCTCTGAACTAACAATTCCGCCTATACAGTGCCTGCCTTTACTTCTCTCGTCGCCTAAAATATTTCTTCTTGCAGATCTTGTGCAAAACAAGATGTTAACCATTTAGAAACTCCCCACCACAAGTCAATACCGTAAATCCTCGAGTATAGTCCGCCCTTGAGTATAATACGCAGGGGATTTTTAGGGGGCTGTACCTCTGAAAAACCTAAACCTTGTGTATAATACGCACCCCTTCTCTAACTTGAGTCAAGGAGGTCTATATAACGTCCTTGGTTTGTAAAACTGTATACGGTAACGTCCTTTATTACTATTGTATATATAACATGATGCAAACGTGACTTCATTGCTTTCACGCTTAGCTTAAGGTATTTTCGCGCCCGACATCACAAAATGCATCAGAATAAACATTGCCGGACAGCAAATAGACACTCGGACATTGCTTAGAAAATAATTTTCATTTTTAACCTCGTGTATAATACGCACTAGAGATTTTGACCTTTAAATTTTGGGGGAAAATGCGGATTATACTCGAGGATTTACGGTAATTGTCCTAATAATGACGACCTAGAAAATACCATATTGAGTATCAAAATCATCGATTCCACAAGTTGAGGACAACAAAAGTTATGGGAGATGCTCCCATCGTACTAATTAATTAAAGAAACAACTGTATTTTGACGTGTTTTGTTATTGTTTTAATTCAATCATTGTAGTCAGCAAATTATCCGTAGAAATTTTCTCAAATAATTGATTTGCTGTTGCGTATTACATTAATCAATATTTTCGATATTCAAACATACACTTTCATAACGAAACACAAGGAAAGAGAAAGAGCAAGGGAGAGAGAGAGAGAAAGATTGAGAGAGAAAGAGAGAGTGAGAATCATATTTGGGTACACATTCTACATTATCTTGCTCTAATCATAATTCAATATGAAAATTTTTATTGTTTTTATTGGCCCTACACATTAGCCGCCTGCTTCATACCTTTGTACTCCTCTTCTGCTCATAGCTATCCAGACGAATATGTTGGTTAATCTAACGGTATTTGTTTATCTGTCTCTCAGGAAGAAAAAAAAAGTAATCAAAATAAAATATTAATAGATGAAAATTTTTTTTTAATTTATCTCTAACGGAAAAAAAAATAATAACTTACTGAAAATTAATTATCGTTAATACCTTTTTCTTTTACACAAATAAAATAAAAAGAAAACAGGAAACAGCTAAGATGAAAAGCCAAATTGAATATCTATGGTTCTGAGTTGATTTAAAGTTTTGCTTTTTACAATATTTATTTCTTATCTTTTGTAATTTCCCGACAATAATGGCTTCTATTAGAATGTTATTAGAATTTCCATTCAATTCCATACTTTGTATTGTTGTAGTTATTAAGAAAATGGGTATATACTCTTATATTTTTCTATTGTTTCTGTTCATTTCTTTTCTCTTTTCTCAATAAACATAAACAACAAATCTGGCAGACCTTTCTCATGTTTAGCTGTTTATCAAAGCATGTATTTATTCTCTTATTCGATTCTATTGATTAAATGAACACGAATTGAATATTCGTATAATTGCTTGGGCATGTTGAGACAGGATCCTCAAAAGGAAAGCCATAATACATACCATGGATATATCCATGTTTGGATTGGGGAAATTGAAAAGGAGCGGTTTCGTCTATTATTGTCTAATCGTTTTTAATTTTATTTTGTAAACATTTAACATTCTGCTCTGCATAATTCGCTACACAGTTGATGATGATGATGATGATGACGACGACGAACACGACGACGACGACGAACACGACGACGACGAACACGACGACGACGAACACGACGACGACGAACACGACGACGACGAACACGACGACGACGACGACGATAACGATAACGGTGGTGGTGGTGGTGGTGGTGCTAGTGCTGGTTGTGGTCGTGGTAGTGTTGGTGATGGTGTTTATGACGATGAAGAGGATGAAGCGGATGAAGATGATATTGCTGATCATCGCTATCATGGTCGCTGTCATCGTCATCGTTGTCGTCGTCAATATAATCATAACCGCCACCACCATAACCATCGTCATCGTTCTCATCCCTACAAACAAAAACAGTATCCCACCCATCATCATCAACATTAACACCGTCGTCGTCGTCGTCAACACTTCACTTACTGTAGAGTGGTGGTGGTGGTGGTGGTGGTGGTGGTGGCCTAGCACTGATCGAGCCGTTCAACTATCAAAAGTGACATTCATGCTATGACAATCATCGTGTTTTTTCTGAGACGTTGTATATCTAGGCTTACAGTATTTAATGTGTCGTTATTTTATGAAGACAGTAATGTGCAATTTGTGGTAGATTTCGCTGTTATTTCTAACAAACCAAGCGACCAGATAGAGGCTGCCTCGATATTTCATTTTTGTTTTTTAATCATTCAAACATAAAAAAGAGGACATTTAACGTTCCGATACTTCCCTACTCGTTATGTAGTAAACTTTCAAGTGTGTCACAGTTATTCCTTACATACACTCTTTTACTTGTTTCAGTCATTTGACTGCGGCCATGCTGGAGCACCCCAGGACTTATTCTTTGAAAGCCTAGTACTTAATCTACCGGTCTCTTTTTGCCGAACCGCTAAGTTACGGGGACGTAAACACACCAGCATCGGTTGTCAAGCGATGTTGCGGGGACAAGCACAGATACAAACATACACATACACACACACACACACACACGCGTACACACACATATATATATACGACGGGCTTCTTTCAGTTTCCGTCTACCAAATCCACTCACAAAGCTTTGGTCGATCCGAGGCTATAGTAGAAGACACTTGCCCAAGGTGCCACGCAGTGGGACTGAACCCGGAACCATGTGGTTGTTATGCAAGTTACTTACCACACAGCCACTCCTGTGGCTGCTGTTTTTACATTAAAAATAACATTGTTTGCTTCACGAGGGCTGCAGTCAGCCGAATCCAAAACCGGTTTAAACATCAAAGAAGTTTTAATTCGCTCTACATATGAAACTAACAACATTGATTACCAACATAACATCATTGCCATCAACGTTGTCCTTGAGCAAATAGTAAAAAATGAGGAAATTAGTGACGGTCAGATCGTGCAAGTAATAAGTATAATCAGTTCAAAGTGGTCGTTAATGCTGAGTAATAGCTGCGGCCGAAATGGTGTTCCACCGATGAATCTCTGGTGTAACGTTACAAGACAAGGAGCGTAGTTCAAACACAAAGGAGTCACTCTCTCCAGGTCGAGCCACTACTTCTCCGCACTAACGAGTTACAGCTTCCGATGTGATTAGTATGTCGCCGGAAAGAATCGCAAGACGAATTCTTCATTCTGAGCCGACCGACAGAAGACCTAGGAATAGACCAAGAATGTCTATAGTCTCGGTTGGTCAAGCTTATGAATCCAGTAGGAAATTGTAATGATGGTTACTTCTGTTAAGAACCTACGGAGGTGCCTAAGGACTCTACCATAATGACATTTCTAGGAATGAGTAGAAAAGATGGTTGGATGTAGCTGAAAAGTGACACAAATTTATTTCTGGTGTTTCTTGTCGGGAGGAAAGGGCAGTGTTTGCGAACCTTTGCCGAGCTTCTGAAATTGGTTGTTTATATATATATATATTATATATATATATATATATATATATATATATAAAGATATATATAATATATATATATATATATTATATATATATATATATATATATATATATATATATGTATGTATGTATGTATGTATGTATGTATAAATATATATATATATGTATATATATATATATATATATATATATATATAGAGAGAGAGAGAGAGAGAGAGAGGTAGAAGGAAGGAATGAAGGAAGGAAGGAAAGGAAGGAAGGAAGGAAGGAAGGAAGGAAGGAAGGTATCCTCAGACCGATGATGCCGACCTTAATGGACCCCGTTAAGGAACTTAATAACTTGGCGGTGGTGTTAGGCCAGGCGACGGATTAAGTCTGTTACCCAACAAGGACAGCTAATGAAGAACATCCGATTTCGGTATATGACGCAACTACATCACCATTCAACCTTAAACGATAGAATGTGACACTGTATCTGCTTCAGGAGTGGAAGGTATGTATTGTTGAAGCATATTCCGAAAACATGTTCTTTGTGGTCTAAACAAATACATCCTTGCTATTGTTTAAAAGTATCAATGCAATATGGTCAAAACAATAAGAACTTTATTGTTTATGTCACTCTGTTGTCTAAGAAGACTCGATGCTACAATAAGAGTTGCTACATCAATCGTAAGCGTATAATTCGTTTTACAGCTGACTGAAGTGCATACACATGTTTTTCCGCATTTCAGTTCTAATCTATTTTTGTTCTGTTATGTTTCTTACTTCCAATAACAGCCAGGTAGAGTATCGTGGGTCTATCTGAAAAATAGGAGGCGCAATGACCTAGTGGTTAGGGCAGTGGACTCGCGGTCGGAGGATCGCGGTTTCGATTCTCAACAGTGGGCGTTGTGTGTTTATTGAGCGAAAACACCTAAAAGCTCCACGAGGCTCCGGTTTGGGGTGGTGTTGACCCCTGTTGTACTCTTTCGCCCCAACTTTTTCTCGCTCTTTCTTCCTGTTTCTTGGGTAACGCTGCGATGGACTGGCGTCCCGTCCAGCTGGGGGGGAACACATACGCCACAGAAACCGGGAAACCGGGCCCATGAGCATGAATAGGGCGCATAAATAAATACAAAATAATACTTAAAAAATCATTGCATAGAACTGCCTCAGTAAGTGCTCTTCATACAGCTTCATATCATAGGTGCCTCATTACAGAACAACGAAGAAGTCTCAACGTAGTCCTTCACCCTGCTAGAAGCAGCTGCCAAAGCAGCTTCATTTCACAACATACACTTTTAAATAACTATATATTAGACCGTGTTTTCTTTGCTATACAAACGGATGAGATAATCGCGTCATAAAATCATTTGATCGTCATCTGCCTTTTTTTCTGCCTTTAACCCTCCAACGTGGAGTATAGCCCACTTATAGTTGAATTCCATGTCGCATAATTTTTCGCTTCTGTACTTATACTCTTCCATGAATGTCCCCCTTTCTCTAGTTCCTTTTGTGTTGATCTACACCACGAGTTCTTAGGCCTACCTTTCTTTCTATATTCATCCGGATTCTACTGTAAAGTACTTTTCGCTACATTTGGTGTGACTTTTCTAATTGTGCTACCAATCCACTTCCAATTTTTCTTAAATATTTGCTCCCTAATCGAAACTTGATTTGTTCTTTGCCATAGCTCCATATTGCTTATGTGTTCAGGCCATCTAATTTTAAGTATACTACGCAAGCATCTGTTGATGAATGATTGTATTTGCTTATTTGACTTAACTGTTATTCACCATGTCTCAGCCCCATACAATAACACCGCTTTTACGTTAGTGTTAAAAAAATTTATTTTGTTCTTTATTGAAATTACACTTGCGCTCCATACTTTTTTTTAACAGGTGAAAAGCGGTCCTTGCCTTACTTATTCTCATCTTAATATCTTCGTCGGTACCATCTGAAAACGTTATCTTACTACCTAAATACGTAAACTCGGCTACATCCTCTAGTTCGCCGGTTTCTAGTTTAATACGTTCGCTGTTTTCTTGATTAACGCGCATAATTTTTGATTTGTCGCGGTTGACTTTCAATCCTAATTTGGCAGCTATTGCTTCTAATTTTGACGTTTTATTTTGCATTTGGCTATATGTTTGTGAAAGGAGCACTATACCATCTGCAAAGACGGGATCTTCTAGAGCTTCTGCACCCGTCCATTCAATGCCTGTTTGGCTTTCAATCGTAGTTTCCTTCATAATCCAATCTATAAGTAGTAGAAATAAAAAAAAGGAGAAAGTATACAGCCCTGTCGAACTCCTGTTTTTACTTCGAATTTATCCGTATATTTTTCCATGCAAAACTCGGCATGACATTCCTTGGTAAGTTGCTCTTATTATAGGTATGTACTTGTCTGGTAAGCCGTAGTGCTGCATAATTTTCCATTAGCCTTCCCTATCTACACTATCAAATGCTTTTTCGAAATCCAAGTTAATATAAAGCGGCGCATTCCACTCTGCGCTTTGCTCTAAGATGATGTGAAGAGTGGCGATTTGATCTACACATGAACGGTTCTTCTTAAATCCGGCTTGTTCTTTACGCAACAATTTGTCAACTGTTGTCCTCATCCGCTCTAAAAGTATCCTGTTAAAAACTTTTCCGGGAGTCGATATTAGCAAAATCCCTCTATAATTTCCGCAAATGCTTAAATCACCTTTTTTTTGGCAATTTTACGATAAGTCCCTCTTTCCAATCATTAGACACATTTTCTTCCTGCCATATCTTAGAAAATAATGGATGAAACATTTCTACCGCTATTTCTATAGCTGATTTCATTGCTTCAGCTGGAATGTTGTCTACAACTCCCGCTTTCCCATTCTTGAGGGATTTATATAGCCTTTCTTATTTCAAACTTAGACGGTGGGTCAAGGTTGATGTTAAGATCTAAATTTCTTGGCACAATGTTGGCTATTGTGTCTGGAGGTAGTCTATTAAGCAAATCTTTAAAATGCTCCTTCCATCGATTTTTTTTTTGTTCTAGAATTGATGTTAGCATCCGGTCAACCTTCCCTTATACTGCCATTTCTACTCTTACTCTCTTCTCCGATAGTAATTTAGTTGTTTTGTACAGCTCTTTCATGTTCTGGCGCTGAGCTGCACTTTCTGTTGTTGATAAATTTTCGAAATATTTTCGCTTGTCTCTTCTCAATTATTTTTTTTACTTTCTTATTTTATTGGTTGTAATTTCCCTGACATCTATTTATCTCTACTTCTAAGCTTGCCGATAATTTTTCCTTTAACTTTTTTCGTACTCCTATGGCTGTTAGTGTCTCTTGTGATATCCACGTCTTATTCTTTTTGTTTACACACCCTACACATTCTTCTAATAATGAAATAGAAGCATCCTTAATTTTCAACCAAGTGTGTTCTATTGTGTTGCCTTGCATCCTTTTTACTTGCATTAATTTGCATGATAATGCTTTTCTGTATTTTATTTGGGTGTCTTCGTTTTTTAGTAAATCAACATTGTATTTTCGTTGAACCTTACATTCCTCTTTTAAAACCCTTAACTTCAGTTGCAGTTTGCCAAATAGTAGGTGGTGGTCGGAGGCTGCGTCAGCCCCTCTTTTTACCCTAACATCTAACAGTGATCTCCTGAACTTGCAGCTTACACAGATATGATCGATCTGATTTTGCGTTTTAAGATCTGGCGATATCCATGTAGCTTTGTGAAGGTCTTTGTGCGGAAATAAAGATCCTCCAATAACCAACTGGTTATTTGCGCAAAAATCGGCAAATAACTGGCCATTTGCATTCATGCTTCCTAAACCATGTTTTCCCATAATGGCTTCATATCCTAAATTAATGTTTCCGAGTTTTGCGTTAAAATCACCCATAGCCATTATCAACTCTTTCTCAGTCCGTTTTTCAATTACGCATCTGCTTTAACAGAGCTAAATAATAATAAATAGCAACATACTTTTAACCTTCACAATTCAATTTTCTTTCATTTGGTGGGGGTTGGGGACAAAAAATAAAGCAGGTTATTCGTTAATAACACTAATATTGCAGGATAAAACTAGGTAAAGATACTGGAATCATTGTTGTATCACATGAACAGCTGATGAACTTAGTGTCTCCATGAATACACAGACGCAGTATGACCGAATGGTTAAGAAGTTTACCTGTCGATCTTGAGCAAGAGACTTTTACGATAAATTTGAGTTGAATCAAGCCTCATGAATTAAACTGGGTATTCGGAAACTGCATAGAAGCTCGTCAGATGGAGATAATTTAAGTGTCCAGCATCGTTACACGCCGAATCACACTGATTCTGTATGGAAATTATTACGTTAAGGGTACACAATATTCTATTTGTACTTGTTACGGCGGCATTCACCCGGAATGAATTAAACTGGCTCCGATCAAACAACTCACCTCTTCCCTCACGAATGCTGGAGTGTTGAGTCAATGTTCGGAATTTCAGTGGGAACACAAGTTCACATGTGATCCCCAATTACATGCGTACACACTTTGGGATAGCGTGATCAATAGCACTTCATCTTGCCATCGATGGTCGACGGTCGCAGACGAATCGCTCACCAAGTCACAGCAGATCATTGGAACAAGCGTAACCTGGGTTTCAGTCTGATTCTAGAGATATGCTTTAACGAAAACAAAAGGATGTCTCGCACTCAGCGATCTTCCAGCACGCTGGATTCCAACCCAAAATATCTGAGGGCCGGTACTGTTGCTAAATAGTCACTGAACCTACGCTAGGTTCACCAGTTGCTTTCACAAGTCTTGCTTTTAGTTCTGCTAGGTTTCTAGCAAATCTTATCACTAGGTAAGTCTAGTGGATGTGTCGCTTTATTCCCCGACGACCCTATCATGCAACAGGTCGTACGGAAATCCAAGTTACCATGAGATACCTTACAAGTGATCTGACATAATATCTGTGACACTAATACGCTAACTCAGTGAGTACCAAACTCTTCTTCCCCAAAATGTTCCAAAAATCCACTCTCCGAGTCCTGTAGGCGAGGTTGGGCCTATAATACTTGATTTAATGCACTAAAACAATTCCCCACTAAATATGCGCTACTGAAGTCGGCGTGCGTCGAATATACCTGTAAATAAATTTACATCTACGATCAATTAGAAGCTAATCGTCGAAACTGACGGAGATCCATTTCACGCAAGTTACGTATGTAAACGTTGTGTGTATGTATGTTAGTTAAGAATAGTTTAGTTACGTTTTTCCTTAGAATGGGCTTAAGCATATATGTATTTATGCATGTATGTATGTATATGCATTTATATATTTATATACTTCTATGTCAAATGCATCCAAGAGGAATAAACAGCCGTAGAATAACGAGATAACTACTGTCAATTTTGTGTACAGCATCTATAATATGATTTATTAGTGATGGAATTTCAGCATAAGCCAGAGTTAATGAGGTCTCTTGGGCAGCTTGTGTAATTTCCAAAACTATTCATTAATGATATTTCCCCGATCACACACTTTCTGGTACAATATGAAGCACGCAGGCACTTCATGTTAGTATCCATGAAATACAAGCAGAGCATTTAACAAACATTCAATACTTTTCGTTATTCAGTCATTTGGGGGACAAAACTGAATGCATTCGTTCGTGTATATACAGATGCATATATATATATATATATATATATATATATATATATATATATATATATATATATATATATATATATATATATATATATGACAAAAAATACGATTTACCTTATTGCTGACTTGTAGTAAATTTCAAGCCACTGGCTGCCGACAACCCGGGTATACCACATTAATACCAGCCGCTACTCTGCACTGCCTGCACAAGGTCACCGTCACCAACCAACCCCATGAGCAGGACCATCGATTACCGATCTTTAATGCTTGTTATACGCATGTATACTCATGCAAGTGCGAGAGTATGCATGTGCACGCGCACACTAATACGTATGCATGCATACATATATACATATGCATATAAAGGAATAAATGGAGTTAAACGCAGGTTTTATTCAAATTATTTTACTTCCGACACATGTTTCGAAGATATCACTGGTATCATTCCAAAGGAATAAAATGGTGTAAAACAATGTAATCTTCTCTTCAGGGAAATGAAGAAATAAAACTTGTCAATAAGACATTTTAACAGAATATGATGGAAATGTAAAGCGATGAACTGAACGCTATTAAGTTTTTTTAAAAAAACGTTGGAGGATATAATGTCAAAGGTAGCCTATAGAATGAGGAGGGGTAAAGGAAAGAAAAAAAACCATATAAATGAGAAGTATATAACGATATGTAATTTAAATAAAACCATATAGACTTGGAAAAAGATATGTCTAGTGAATGTGAAATGTAAGAAGAAAATTCATGTTTAAATTATATATAATTCTGTAACCCGTTAAAATGGAAGATAAGAAAGTTCATTTTCGGCACTTGATGCTTTGTGAACCAGACAAAAATTGCTGCAGCTCGGCTGGGCTGTGTTACCCCTCCCTCCATATTCACTAGATATTTCTTCTTCGGATTTCCGCTTATTCAGGTCTCTACAGAATAGTCTTAATGGTAAACATTTCAATTCCTTGGATGACGTAAAAAGATACCTTGATGAATTATTTGCCATGTAACCACCTCAATTCTGGGAAGAGAGTATTTTCAAGATAAAGGGAAGATGGAGACGCATCGGGCAACAAAATGGTTCATATTTGGTTGATTAAAATTGTAATGGCAAGTATTTATTGACCATTTTCTTTCCTTTAAAAATCGGCACGAACTTTCCGTACAGCCCAATATGTATATCAGTATGTATAAATGTATGTATGTATGTATGAATTTATGTATGCATGCATACGTGCATTTCAGTGTGTATATCTATAATTTTATATGTGTTTATGAATTTATGCAAGTATGTACATACATACGTATATAATTCGTGTCTGTAACCGACTGAAAATCATAGTTCCAATTAGCTTTTGGGTTGGAAACTGTCTACCGAAATAAGTGGTCTACGTGATACCGGAAATACAAGAGTGATGAACTAACTAAAAGTACATCGATGATGCAAGCTGTCTATTGAATTCCCGGTGCATACAGTGTAGCAACATATCATTGGAAACCAACAAATGAGAATATAACCGAAGCTAAAAGAAGGAATCCTACGTATTAGTGTGCGACAATGCATGCACAGCTTTAAGGGTAAAAAGTTCGATTTCAAGCCAAGTGGTTTCTGGTTCAAGTCTAACTGCATGGCATCTTGGGCAAATGTCTTCCACGTATTGGCACAAGAATGGCTGTGTGGTAAGTAGGCGAGCTGGCAGAAACGTTAGCACGCCAAGCGAAATGCTTAGAGGTATTTCGTCTGCCTTACGTTCTGAGTTCAAATTCCGCCGAGGTCGACTTTGCCTTTCATCCTTTCGGGGTCGATTAAATAAATACCACTTACACACTGGGGTCGATGTAATCGACCTAATCCGTTTGTCTGTCCTTGTTTGTCCTCTCTGTGTTTAGCCCCTTGTGGGCAGTAAAGATACAGGTATTTCGTCTGCCGCTACGTTCTGAGTTCAAATTCCGCCGAGGTCGATTATGCCTTTCATCCTTTCGGGTCGATAAATTAAGTGCCATTTGTGTAGTGGGATCTATCTAATCGACTGGACCCCTCCCTAAAAATTTCGGGCCTTGTGCCTAGAGTAGAAAAGAAGCTTGCTTCCCAAACATATGGTTCCGGGTTCAGTACCACTGCTTGGCACCTTGCACAAGTGTCTTCTACTATAACCTCGGGATTTGGTAGACGGAAAGAGGCCAGTTGTGTGTAGTTATACACTGCATATATATATGTATTTGTGTGTGTGTATGTGTGTGTGTTCGTCCCTTACCGCCGCTTGACAACCGATATTAGGTTGTTTATGTCCCCGGAATACAGTGGTTCGGCAAAGAGGCCGATAGAATAAGTACCGGGCTTTAAAAATAAATAAATAAATAAATGTAAGTGCTGGGGTCAATTCATCCTACTAAAAATTCTTCAATGCGGTGCCCCAGCATGATCGCCGTTTAATGACTGAAACAAGTAAAAGAATAAAAGAATACTGTAGCCCCGCTACTTTTTCAGTCAGCTGAACTGAATATGAGTTCCAATAGTACCTGGGAAGGTACCTTTGCAACTTACCGGCGTCTCATTCATAGGGGAGTCTTGTGATCTCAGTTTTGTGATCTTACATGATACAGAAAGCGTTTCAAGTCGGGTTTTTGGTATCCTAGGGCTCATGGCAGATCTCAGTAAAGTAACATACTCCATCCTTCTAAATTGTACATTTAAACCTCACAACGGATGTCGTATTAGACTGCAGATAAGAAATATGTTATTCGTTGGATATTATTGTGGATTCGTAGAATCGTTAAAGCACCGGTTGCTTACATATTGTCTTTCAATCGGACTGAAGCTATCATTGCCCTTCACTGTTCAGGGGGCGATAAAATGTATTCCTGTCAAATAATGAGGTTGACAATAACCTCTACACAAAACTGTAGCTTTGTTCTATTCTTAGAAATATAGATTATATTTGTAGAAGAATGATGGTTTATATTTCAAGAAATGCTTAGCAGCATTTCGTTCCGTCTTTACATTCTGAGTTCAAATTCCGCCGAGGTCAACTTTACCTTACATTTCGGGGTCGATAAAATATGTACCAGTTTAACCCTGGGGTCAGTGTAATTGTTTTAACCCCGCCCTTGAAATTACTGGCCTTGTGCCAACATTCGAAACCAATATACATTTATTATAAATTTATATAACATATTTGACAATACACAAATGTGTTATATGTCTGTACTCTAGCCGTATCAGCCGGGGAATGATGCAGCCTATCGGCGTGAAAATTTTCAAGCATGTGGCATCACATCCCATCTGGAGGATTTTGTCCACGTGGCATTAGTTTGGCGGGGAAAAATAAACTCGGTTACTTTTTGAACGTACCTCCTACATACATATGTCTATATGTGCATTCATATATGATACATCGAACATCGAAATATTGGTGACACTTATATTGCATATATATTGAAAATTATATATTTAAAAATGGTAGGTCTCAGTGCAATAAAATAGAAAATAATTATTTTATTTGTGTCAAAGATATACAAAATATAGGTATACAAAATATTCATAAAAAGAATTAAATATACCTTCAATATCACCAATATGTTTTAAAATCGGATTTCTCCAAGTTTGAAATTTCAAGAAACTTGTATATTGAATTTTTTACCGTCTGTCTTAGATAATCGCATTAACCACTTTTCGATGCAAATTTGCTTATTGTTCACGTCAAAAGGAACAAGGTGTCTTAAACACTTATCAGAATAATTGGGAATCTAAAATTGTTCGTGTTTGGAAAACTTTGAATTTCTATGCATTCAAGGAATTTTATATACTGAATAATTTTGCCGTCTGCCTTTGATTATCGATCTGTTTCCCGTTAATGATTCTTGAAATATGAAACCAACATCGTCCAAGATGTTTTTGTCTTTTATTGTATTATATTTGTTCACTGACTCTTTTTGTCAAGGAGGAAATGTTTATTCTTTTCCGTGTTACATTAAGAACTTACCCTTTGTTAAATATAATATATAATTTATATTCAACATACATACTGTTTATATTTAAATGCATTATATACATAAATATATTTAATATTCTCTAATTTCGTACATTTAGCTCCCTTACGTATACCAATCATGAAAATATACGCTTGTAATCATTGTCTGTCCAGGCAAATTTGTTTATTTATAAGGCCTTTCTACGATTGAGATTGTTTTCGTTTATTAACTACCACACGAAAAGAGAATATCTAATATAATTTCAACCGACCATCTCCCACTATGCATTTTGAAATCGGATCTCCTTTACGTCTGAGAATGTTTGAAATTTATTCATTCAAGAATTTTATATACTGAATAAATTTTGCCATTTACATTCTATTATTGCAATAATCGTCTACCGATGCAAATTTATTTAGTTATAATACCATTCTAAGACTCCGATAAATTTTTCGTTTTTATTTTTGTTTATTAGCAATCGTACGAAAATGGAATGAAATATACTTTCAAACTGCACTTGTATATTTTGAAATATGATCTCCTTCTCCTCTAAATATTGTTTGGCATTTGTAGAGCTTATATCAATATTAAATTCCTATTTTCAAGTTTCTAGTACAAAGCCATAGTCACCCTTTCCCTTGCAGACAGGCAGATAGATAGATAGATAGATAGATAGATAGATAGATAGATAGATAGATAGATAGATAGATAGATAGATAGATAGATAGATAGATAGACAGACAGATAGATAGATAGATAGATAGATAGATAGATAGATAGATAGACAGACAGACATACAGACAGACAGACAGACAGACAGACAGACAGACGAACGGACGCACGGACGGGTGGATGGATGGATGGATGACCAGTTATTAAGACAAAAACGCTATGAAGAAAAACCGTTGAATAAAGGGAAATTATTCCAATAGGCATGAAGAAAGTAAAACTTCGTTCTTAGAATCAGCATATTCACACATATACACACACGCATACATGGAAGCACACACACACACATGTATGTATGTACATATATATATATAATATATATATATATATATATATATATATATTATATATATATATATATATATATATATATATACATATTCACACACGCGTGTACATATACATACAAACACACATATATACATATATATGTCTACGCATGCACACACATACACACGCATATATACCCATGCACTCATCACTACGCTCATATATACATCTCTACTCGCACACACACATACATACGTGGAAATACATAACGTAGTTTCTACGCACATGCATATACATATGCGGATAAACGTATATACAAATAAAAACACATACGAAAGAACGCACGCATCATTATGTTCATATACACATCTCCATACGCACATACACATACGTACGCGGATATACAATATGTAGTCTATACGAACGTGCACATACATATACGGATAGACGTATATACAAATAAAAAACACATACGTAAAAAAACATAAACCATAAAACATTCGCATTCGCCGCAAAACTTGAATATACGAATGAGTTATATATGTATATACATAAATACACGCTCCTGTCTGTCAAACACATCTACAACTGCAGATATATAAACGTATATACATACATATATGTATGAAGGAAGGAAGGAAACAAGTACAAGTAGAGTTTTGCACTCGTATATATATACAATCATTCGTACACATGTATATATGCACGCACATACACATTAAATATATACTACACGCATATAAGTTACACAATTATAAAGGCTGAAAAATAATATGCAGAAAAAATCTATAAAGCAATAAAATATATGTAAGAAATATATAAGAGATTTTAAGACATATGAAAGGTTTATACGTGGACATAATATAAAAAGCAGGTTTTATCTGTCATCTTAGGTGGTTCAAAAACATAGCAAATGTTTTGCTACATATGGACATGACCCCAAAAGTTCCGTTCTTGAATTTAAACATGTAGTGGGGTCTAAAGAACTTTTCCAGATTAGCCATTTTTCCATATCGCAAAGACCGCACTTTCCACTGCCGTTGGTTTAAGGTTTAGTCTTGGCTAAGATCTTCCAGTGAATCCTATAGCTGACACCTTTTTCTTTGAAGGACCATATGGATAATTTGCTTGTTTTCTTTTATCCCAGTGTCTGAAGCTTAAGGTGTGATTGTTGAACCTGGCTTTAAAATTTCCCCCTGTGAGAGCCACTTATTTCTTTCATGAAACTATGTCCTTAGTGGTTGTAGAGCCCACTGTAGCTTCATAAATGATGGCCTCGGTCATACAAGCTCCATTTAGCGGACACAAATTTTTATCTCTACAGGAACATGGCTACCCTCACAGAAAACAAAAAATGAGAAAGAATGAGAAATGAAAGAAGAGAAAAACGAGAAACGGAAAGCTTCGAGCGAAGGGAGATATGATTTGTGACCCTTTGGTTCTTAGGAAATTAAATTAACAATGGTTGTTGTAGGCTAATCATTCGGGAAAGATTAAAGTTTGCTTAATCCGGAGAAAGGTAGTGTTCTCCACTACAATAGTAGAAACTTGTCACGATGCATGCATCTTGTCAAAATTTCTGATTACGAGTTTGGTATATTTCTTACATTTAAAGAGAATATGACTTCCTTCAGCGAACTCAAATTCTTTCATAATCTAAGAACTCCACCAATCGACTCCAGTCGATTTTCCCAATTACAAGCATCATGTGTTCATTAAATACTCATGTTTTAAATATTTATCTCCCAATGGATAGTGTACGCTGTTGATCTATACATACATACATACATACATACATACATACATACATACATACATACATACATACATACATACATGCATACGTACATACATATGCATGTGTGTATGTATTATACATGTGTATATACATATATATATATATATATATATATATATATATATATATATATATTACATATATGCACATATATATATATATGCGTATACATATATATATGTACACATATATATGTATGTATATATGGTATGCATTTGTATATATATAGATAAGAAAACAAATGGAGAAACGATTATAATTTGATCATTGGTATTAAAAGGTCATAGCTTAATAGTAATTCAATTACATTTACAGCTGTTTCAGTTTGCTATTTTGAAACAGCTGTAAATGTTCTTGAACCACAATTAAACTATGACCTTTTAATACCAACGATCAAATTATAATTGTTAATTGTTGCTCCATTTATTTTTTTATCTGAATATATTAATCCACAGTTTACCATTTAAATTACCAACTACAGCAAGGCCTATTCATAGTGAGGTAATACACCAATAGTACTTACGGATATATTTATCACTTAGACGGTTGCATAACCTGTAACTTATATTTTTTTATGCATGTATATATGTATACATATATGTGTACACATGTGTGTGTGTGTGTGTGTGTGTAGATGGTAGGAAAGTAACACACGAGTTGATATGTACAAAGAAAATAAGACAAGGGAGAAAATGCTAAAATAATTTTATCATCTAATTCAATTTAGTACCGGTTTCCGTCTTTTAAACATTTTCGACCAAATGTAGAATAAGAAAAACAATTAAATTGGAGAAACTACTTAAGTGAAATGTTTTGTAAATATTTCCATTAGTCTTTAAGTAGTCTATTTCTCTCTCTCTCTCTCTCTCTCTCTCTCTCTCTCTCTCTCTCCCTAACTATGGAAATATTTACAAAACATTTCTCTTAATATTTTTCTCCAATTTAATTGGGTTTTTTTATATGTTACTCCTAGTCGAAAAAGTCCAAAAGACGGAAACCGGTAATAAAATGTACTTCATGATAAAATTATTTTAGCATTTTCTACCTTGTCTTATTTTCCTCATATATATACTATATATATATATATATATATATATATATATATATATTATTATTATTATTATTATTATTATTATTATTATTATTATTATTATTATTATTATTATTATTATTATTATTATGTTTTTCCTTCTTTCTTCAAATTTTCTTCCGTTTCTCGCCGAGTGTTTTCCATACACCTAGGGCAGAATTTATCATTTATTATTATTATTATATTATTATTATATTATTATTATTATTATTATTATTATTATTATTATTCAGTAGTTTTATTTTTTATAGCGTGCTTTCACTTCACTACCGAGCGCAGCTCTGTGTGCCTTAGGTATGTGCTGTGATTTGTTGTGATGCTCTGATGGTTATTGTATGGAAAGTGTTCTGCGTAGGATGTGTGCAGTGACTAGTAGTGCAATTTTCTGTATGTTATATGGGTTTGTAAGTCCTGGTGTTTTTGTTATGTATTTGTCTGAATATTTTTTTATCATGCCTAATGCACCTACTATGATAGGAATTGTTTCTGTTTTTAGATTTTAGATTATTATTATTATTATTATTATTATTATTTGAGGGAATAAAATCCAAATTTACAAGGAAAAAATTCAAATTAGTAATTGAATAAAAGGTGAAATTTTTTCCTTGTAAGTTTGGATTTTATTCCTTCAAATAATAATTATATATATATATATATATATATATATATTATATATAAGGGCTTAGTAAAATAAATTACTTTGCCACATACTGAACTCATTAGAAATAGCAGCTAAAGAAATTTCTTCAGCTATTTCTAATACTTAAAGAAGATCTCTCTCAGATAGTGTTTGCCTAAACCAACTCACAAAAGTATGGGGAAAAAACATTAAAAAATCAAGTGCAAAGGTTATTTGAGAACGTACGTTTCTAGATTAGTCAATTCGACATTTCTTTCTTCAGCTCAGAATTCCTTGAATCGGATTTGGGAACACTGAAAGTTGGGAGCATACCCTTTCGGCTTCTAATCACCTCTAGAATTCTGCTCGAACTAAAAGTGCTATCAAATTCGAATATGCAAGCGAAGAATTTCTGCTCTCCCCTTTCCACCAGCGTGGGTTAAAATTGACAAACACCATGTATTAACGGTGAAAACCGCAGCATTTAGCAGAGAGAGATGAATTATAATTTCAACAATTGAGGGTAAAATTAATTAATTATTAATCAATTTCACCAAGTATTCAGTATGTAAAGGGACCATTATAGGCGAATTCAAAATATTACATTATATATAAGGGCTTAGTAAAATAAATTACTTTGCCACATACTGAACTCATTAGAAATAGCAGCTAAAGAAATTTCTTCAGCTATTTCTAATACTTAAAGACGATCTCTCTCAGATAGTGTTTGCCTAAACCAACTCACAAAAGTATGGGGAAAAAAGATTAAAAAATCAAGTGCAAAGGTTATTTGAGAACGTACGTTTCTAGATTAGTCAATTCGACATTTCTTTCTTCAGCTCAGAATTCCTTGAATCGGATTTGGGAACACTGAAAGTCGGGAGCATACCCTTTCGGCTTCTAATCACCTCTAGAATTCTGCTCGAACTAAAAGTGCTATCAAATTCGAATATGCAAGCGAAGAATTTCTGCTCTCCCCTTTCCACCAGCGTGGGTTAAAATTGACAAACACCATGTATTAACGGTGAAAACCGCAGCATTTAGCAGAGAGAGATGAATTATAATTTCAACAATTGAGGGTAAAATTAATTAATTATTAATCAATTTCACCAAGTATTCAGTATGTAAAGGGACCATTATAGGCGAATTCAAAATATTACATTATATATAAGGGCTTAGTAAAATAAATTACTTTGCCACATACTGAACTCATTAGAAATAGCAGCTAAAGAAATTTCTTCAGCTATTTCTAATACTTAAAGACGATCTCTCTCAGATAGTGTTTGCCTAAACCAACTCACAAAAGTATGGGGAAAAAACATTAAAAAATCAAGTGCAAAGGTTATTTGAGAACGTACGTTTCTAGATTAGTCAATTCGACATTTCTTTCTTCAGCTCAGAATTCCTTGAATCGAATTTGGGAACACTGAAAGTCGGGAGCATACCCTTTCGGCTTCTAATCACCTCTAGAATTCTGCTCGAACAAAAAGTGCTATCAAATTCGAATATGCAAGCGAAGAATTTCTGCTCTCCCATTTCCACCAGCGTGGGTTAAAATTGACAAACACCATGTATTAACGGTGAAAACCGCAGCATTTAGCAGAGAGAGATGAATTATAATTTCAACAATTGAGGGTAAAATTAATTAATTATTAATCAATTTCACCAAGTATTCAGTATGTAAAGGGACCATTATAGGCGAATTCAAAATATTACATTATATATAAGGGCTTAGTAAAATAAATTACTTTGCCACATACTGAACTCATTAGAAATAGCAGCTAAAGACATTTCTTCAGCTATTTCTAATACTTAAAGAAGATCTCTCTCACATAGTGTTTGCCTAAACCAACTCACAAAAGTATGGGGGAAATAACCTTTGCACTTGATTTTTTAATGTTTTTTCCCCCATACTTTTGTGAGTTGGTTTAGGCAAACACTATCTGAGAGAGATCTTCTTTAAGTATTAGAAATAGCTGAAGAAATTTCTTTAGCTGCTATTTCTAATGAGTTCAGTATGTGGCAAAGTAATTTATTTTACTAAGCCCTTATATATAATGTAATATTTTGAATTCGCCTATAATGGTCCCTTTACATACTGAATACTTGGTGAAATTGATTAATAATTAATTAATTTTACCCTCAATTGTTGAAATTATAATTCATCTCTCTGCTAAATGCTGCGGTTTTCACCGTTAATACATGGTGTTTGTCAATTTTAACCCACGCTGGTGGAAAGGGGAGAGCAGAAATTCTTCGCTTGCATATTCGAATTTGATAGCACTTTTAGTTCGAGCAGAATTCTAGAGGTGATTAGAAGCCGAAAGGGTATGCTCCCGACTTTCAGTGTTCCCAAATCCGATTCAAGGAATTCTGAGCTGAAGAAAGAAAGAAATGTCGAATTGACTAATCTAGAAACGTACGTTCTCAAATAACCTTTGCACTTGATTTTTTAATGTTTTTTCCCCCATACTTTTGTGAGTTGGTTTAGGCAAACACTATCTGAGAGAGATCTTCTTTAAGTATTAGAAATAGCTGAAGAAATTTCTTTAGCTGCTATTTCTAATGAGTTCAGTATGTGGCAAAGTAATTTATTTTACTAAGCCCTTATATATAATGTAATATTTTGAATTCGCCTATAATGGTCCCTTTACATACTGAATACTTGGTGAAATTGATTAATAATTAATTAATTTTACCCTCAATTGTTGAAATTATAATTCATCTCTCTCTGCTAAATGCTGCGTTTTCACCGTTAATACATGGTGTTTGTCAATTTTAACCCACGTGGTGGAAAGGGGAGAACAGAAATTCTTCGCTTGCATATTCGAATTTGATAGCACTTTTAGTTCGAGCAAAATTCTAGAGGTGATTAGAAGCCGAAAGGGTATGCTCCCGACTTTCAGTGTTCCCAAATCCGATTCAAGGAATTCTGAGCTGAAGAAAGAAATGTCGAATTGACTAATCTAGAAACGTACGTTCTCAAATAACCTTTGCACTGATTTTTTAATGTTTTTTCCCCCATACTTTTGTGAGTGGTTTAGGCAAACACTATCTGAGAGAGATCTTCTTTAAGTATTAGAAATAGCTGAAGAAATTTTTTAGCTGCTATTTCTAATGAGTTCAGTATGTGGCAAAGTAATTTATTTTACTAAGCCCTTATATATAATGTAATATTTTGAATTCGCCTATAATGGTCCCTTTACATACTGAATACTTGGTGAAATGATTAATAATAATTAATTTTACCCTCAATTGTTGAAATTATAATTCATCTCTCTCTGCTAAATGCTGCGGTTTTCACCGTTAATACATGGTGTTGTCAATTTTAACCCACGCTGGTGGAAAGGGGAGAGCAGAAATTCTTCGCTTGCATATTCGAATTTGATAGCACTTTTAGTTCGAGCAGAATTCTAGAGTGATTAGAAGCCGAAAGGGTATGCTCCCGACTTTCAGTGTTCCCAAATCCGATTCAAGGAATTCTGAGCTGAAGAAAGAAATGTCGAATTGACTAATCTAGAAACGTACGTTCTCAAATAACCTTTGCACTTGATTTTTTAATGTTTTTTCCCCCATACTTTTGTGAGTTGGTTTAGGCAAACACTATCTGAGAGAGATCTTCTTTAAGTATTAGAAATAGCTGAAGAAATTTCTTTAGCTGCTATTTCTAATGAGTTCAGTATGTGGCAAAGTAATTTATTTTACTAAGCCCTTATATATAATGTAATATTTTGAATTCGCCTATAATGGTCCCTTTACATACTGAATACTTGGTGAAATTGATTAATAATTAATTAATTTTCCCTCAATTGTTGAAATTATAATTATCTCTCTCTGCTAAATGCTGCGGTTTTCACCGTTAATACATGGTGTTTGTCAATTTTAACCCACGCTGGTGGAAAGGGGAGAGCAGAAATTATTCGCTTGCATATTCGAATTTGATAGCACTTTTAGTTCGAGCAGAATTCTAGAGGTGATTAGAAGCCGAAAGGGTATGCTCCCGACTTTCAGTGTTCCAAATCCGATTCAAGGAATTCTGAGCTGAAGAAAGAAATGTCGAATTGACTAATCTAGAAACGTACGTTCTCAAATAACCTTTGCACTTGATTTTTTAATGTTTTTTCCCCCATACTTTTGTGAGTTGGTTTAGGCAAACACTATCTAAGAGAGATCTTCTTTAAGTATTAGAAATAGCTGAAGAAATTTCTTTAGCTGCTATTTCTAATGAGTTCAGTATGTGGCAAAGTAATTTATTTTACTAAGACCTATATATAAGGTAATATTTTGAATTCGCCTATAATGGTCCCTTTACATACTGAAACTTGGTGAAATGATTAATAATTAATTAATTTTACCCTCAATTGTTGAAATTATAATTCATCTTCTCTGCTAAATGCTGCGGTTTTCACCGTTAATACATGGTGCTTGTCAATTTTAACCCACGCTGGTGGAAAGGGAGAGAGCAGAAATTCTTCGTTTGCATATTCGAATTTGATAGCACTTTTAGTTCGAGCAGAATTCTAGAGGTGATTAGAAGCCGAAAGGGTATGCTCCCGACTTTCAGTGTTCCCAAATCCGATTCAAGGAATTCTGAGCTGAAGAAAGAAATGTCGAATTGACTAATCTAGAAACGTACGTTCTCAAATAACCTTTGCACTTGATTTTTTAATGTTTTTTCCCCCATACTTTTGTGAGTTGGTTAGGCAAACACTATCTGAGAGAGATCTTCTTTAAGTATTAGAAATAGCTGAAGAAATTTCTTTAGCTGCTATTTCTAATGAGTTCAGTATGTGGCAAAGAAATTTATTTTACTAAGCCCTTATATATAATGTAATATTTTGAATTCGCCTATAATGGTCCCTTTACATACTGAATACTTGGTGAAATTGATTAATAATAATTAATTTTACCCTCAATTGTTGAAATTATAATTCATCTCTCTCTGCTAAATGCTGCGGTTTTCACCGTTAATACATGGTTTTGTCAATTTTAACCCACGCTGGTGAAAGGGGAGAGCAGAAATTCTTCGCTTGCATATTCGAATTTGATAGCACTTTTAGTTCGAGCAGAATTCTAGAGGTGATTAGAAGCCGAAAGGGTATGCTCCCGACTTTCAGTGTTCCCAAATCCGATTCAAGGAATTCTGAGCTGAAGAAAGAAATGTCGAATTGACTAATCTAGAAACGTACGTTCTCAAATAACTTTGCACTTGATTTTTTAATGTTTTTTCCCCCATACTTTTGTGAGTGGTTTAGGCAAACACTATGTGAGAGAGATCTTCTTTAAGTATTAGAAATAGCTGAAGAAATTTCTTTAGCTGCTATTTCTAATGAGTTCAGTATGTGGCAAAGTAATTTATTTTACTAAGCCCTTATATATAATGTAATATTTTGAATTCGCCTATAATGGTCCTTTACATACTGAATACTTGGTGAAATTGATTAATAATTAATTAATTTTACCCTCAATTGTTGAAATTATAATTCATCTCTCTCTGCTAAATGCTGCGGTTTTCACCGTTAATACATGGTGTTTGTCAATTTTAACCCACGCTGGTGGAAAGGGGAGAGCAGAAATTCTTCGCTTGCATATTCGAATTTGATAGCACTTTTAGTTCGAGCAGAATTCTAGAGGTGATTAGAAGCCGAAAGGGTATGCTCCCGACTTTCAGTGTTCCCAAATCCGATTCAAGGAATCTGAGCTGAAGAAAGAAACGTCGAATTGACTAATCTAGAAACGTACGTTCTCAAATAACCTTTGCACTTGATTTTTTAATGTTTTTTCCCCCATACTTTTGTGAGTTGGTTTAGGCAAACACTATCTGAGAGAGATCTTCTTTAAGTATTAGAAATAGCTGAAGAAATTTCTTCTTTAGCTGCTATTTCTAATGAGTTCAGTATGGTGCAAAGTAATTTATTTTACTAAGCCCTTATATATATGTAAGTTTTGATTCGCCTATCTCCTTTAATACTGATACTTGGTGAAATTGATTAAATTAATAATTTTCCCTAATTTTGTTGAATTTGCGAAATATAATTCATCTCTCTGCTAAATGCTGCGGTGTTTTTCAATCCGTTTAAACATTACGTTTTTCAATTTGGTTGGGAAAGGGGAGAGCAGAAATTATTCGCTTGCATATTCGAATTTGATAGCACTTTTAGTTCGAGCAGAATTCTCGAGATTAGAAGCCGAAAGGGTATCTCCCGACTTTCAGTGTTCCCAAATCCGATTCAAAGAATTCTGAGCTGAAGAAGAAATGTCGAATTGACTAATCTAGAAACGTACGTTCTCAAATAACCTTTGCACTTGATTTTTTAATGTTTTTTTCCCCCATACTTTTGTGAGTTGGTTTAGGCAAACACTATCTAAGAGAGATCTTCTTTAAGTATTAGAAATAGCTGAAGAAATTTCTTTAGCTGCTATTTCTAATGAGTTCAGTATGTGGCAAAGTAATTTATTTTACTAAGACCTTATATATAAGGTAATTTTTGAATTCGCCTATAATGGTCCCTTACATACTGAAAACTTGGTGAATTGATTAATAATTAATTAATTTTACCCTCAATTGTTGAAATTATATTCATCTCTCTCTGCTAAATGCTGCGGTTTTCACCGTTAATACTGGTGCTTGTCAATTTTAACCCACGCTGGTGGAAAGGGGAGAGCAGAAATTCTTCGTTTGCATATTCGAATTTGATAGCACTTTTAGTTCGAGCAGAATTCTAGAGGTGATTAGAAGCCGAAAGGGTATGCTCCCGACTTTCAGTGTTCCCAAATCCGATTCAAGGAATTCTGAGCTGAAGAAAGAAATGTCGAATTGACTAATCTAGAAACGTACGTTCTCAAATAACCTTTGCACTTGATTTTTTAATGTTTTTTCCCCCATACTTTTGTGAGTTGGTTTAGGCAAACACTATCTGAGAGAGATCTTCTTTAAGTATTAGAAATAGCTGAAGAAATTTCTTTAGCTGCTATTTCTAATGAGTTCAGTATGTGGCAAAGAAATTTATTTTACTAAGCCCTATATATAATGTAATATTTTGAATTCGCCTATAATGGTCCCTTTACATACTGAATACTTGGTGAAATTGATTAATAATTAATTAATTTTACCCTCAATTGTTGAAATTATAATTCATCCTCTCTGCTAAATGCTGCGGTTTTCACCATTAATACATGGTGTTTGTCAATTTTAACCCACGCTGGTGGAAAGGAAAGAGGGAGAGCAGAAATTCTTCGCTTGCATATTCGAATTTGATAGCACTTTTAGTTCGAGCAGAATTCTAGAGGTGATTAGAAGCCGAAAGGGTATGCTCCCGACTTTCAGTGTTCCCAAATCCGATTCAAGGAATTCTGAGCTGAAGAAAGAAATGTCGAATTGACTAATCTAGAAACGTACGTTCTCAAATAACCTTTGCACTTGATTTTTTTAATGTTTTTTCCCCCATACTTTTGTGAGTTGGTTTAGGCAAACACCATGTGAGAGAGATCTTCTTTAAGTATTAGAAATAGCTGAAGAAATTTCTTTAGCTGCTATTTCTAATGAGTTCAGTATGTGGCAAAGTAATTTATTTTACTAAGCCCTTATATATAATGTAATATTTTGAATTCGCCTATAATGGTCCCTTTACATACTGAATACTTGGTGAAATTGATTAATAATTAATTAATTTTACCCTCAATTGTTGAAATTATAATTCATCTCTCTCTGCTAAATGCTGCGGTTTTCGCCGTTAATACATGGTGTTTGTCAATTTTAACCACGCTGGTGGAAAGGAGAGAGCAGAAATTCTTCGCTTGCATATTCGAATTTGATAGCACTTTTAGTTCGAGCAGAATTCTAGAGGTGATTAGAAGCCGAAAGGGTATGCTCCCGACTTTCAGTGTTCCCAAATCCGATTCAAGGAATTCTGAGCTGAGAAAGAAATGTCGAATTGACTAATCTAGAAACGTACGTTCTCAAATAACCTTTGCACTTGATTTTTTAATGTTTTTTCCCCCATACTTTTGTGAGTTGGTTTAGGCAAACACTATCTGAGAGAGATCTTCTTTAAGTATTAGAAATAGCTGAAGAAATTTCTTTAGCTGCTATTTCTAATGAGTTCAGTATGTGGCAAAGTAATTTATTTTACTAAGCCCTTATATATAATGTAATATTTTGAATTCGCCTATAATGGTCCCTTTACATACTGAATACTTGGTGAAATTGATTAATAATAATTAATTTTACCCTCAATGTTGAAATTATAATTCATCTCTCTCTGCTAAATGCTGCGGTTTTCACCGTTAATACATGGTGTTTGTCAATTTAAACCACGCTGGTGGAAAGGGGAGAGCAGAAATTCTTCGCTTGCATATTCGAATTTGATAGCACTTTTAGTTCGAGCAGAATTCTAGAGGTGATTAGAAGCCGAAAGGGTATGCTCCCGACTTTCAGTGTTCCCAAATCCGATTCAAGGAATTCTGAGCTGAAGAAAGAAATGTCGAATTGACTAATCTAGAAACGTACGTTCTCAAATAACCTTTGCACTTGATTTTTTAATGTTTTTTCCCCCATACTTTTGTGAGTTGGTTTAGGCAAACACTATCTGAGAGAGATCTTCTTTAAGTATTAGAAATAGCTGAAGAAATTTCTTTAGCTGCTATTTCTAATGAGTTCAGTATGTGGCAAAGTAATTTATTTTACTAAGCCCTTATATATAATGTAATATTTTGAATTCGCCTATAATGGTCCCTTTACATACTGAATACTTGGTGTGAAATTGATTAATAATTAATTATTTTACCCTCAATGTTGAAATTATAATTCATCTCTCTCTGCTAAATGCTGCGGTTTTCACCGTTAATACATGGTGTTTGTCAATTTTAACCCACGCTGGTGGAAAGGGGAGAGCAGAAATTCTTCGCTTGCATATTCGAATTTGATAGCACTTTTAGTTCGAGCAGAATTCTAGAGGTGATTAGAAGCCGAAAGGGTATGCTCCCGACTTTCAGTGTTCCCAAATCCGATTCAAGGAATTCTGAGCTGAAGAAAGAAATGTCGAATTGACTAATCTAGAAACGTACGTTCTCAAATAACTTTGCACTTGATTTTTTAATGTTTTTTCCCCCATACTTTTGTGAGTGGTTTATGCAAACACTATCTGAGAGAGATCTTCTTTAAGTATTAGAAATAGCTGAAGAAATTTCTTTAGCTGCTATTTCTAATGAGTTCAGTATGTGGCAAAGTAATTTATTTTACTAAGCCCTTATATATAATGTAATATTTTGAATTCGCCTATAATGGTCCCTTTACATACTGAATACTTGGTGAAATTGATTAATAATTAATTAATTTTACCCTCAATTGTTGAAATATATATATGTATATATATATATATATTATATATATATATATATAATATATATATTATAATATATATATATATGTATGTATGAATGCATACATATGTCTGTGTGTGTAAGTATGAATGAGTTTATATGTGTGAGTATGTGTTTGTGTGAATGCGTGCGTGTATTTGCAGGGAGCAGTATGCAGAGACATGACAGGAGAGGCAGTGAATATCACAGAAGCTCCTTCACGAGAAGACATAGACTCTTTCTTGAGGAAAATCTGGAGTGAAGAGGTGTTTAACCAGGATGCTCTGTGGATAGAAGAGATCCGAAGAAGATATTGCTCCTGCGTTACATCCAAGACATACAACATTGATGGTGAAACTGTTTCAGCTGTGATCTAGAAGCTCCAGGGTAGAAGAGTACCTGGAAGAGACTAGATGGTTGGATATTGGTACAAGAAGCTAAAATTCTACCGACCATATCTCATCAATCTGTACCATCAAGTTCTCATTGGAAACAGTAGCATACGACACTGGTTAGCTTTGGCAGAGACAAAATTGATCTCCAAATGCAGAACCACCCGCATTGCAAAATCTACCGGTTAATTGCATGTCAGAAGTTAATGTATAAGATACATTACAGCATGTTTAAATCTCTTCCTCAAGAACCATTGTGAAACCAATAATATTATCACAGCAGAAGAAGCAGTTGGGAAGAAGGGAGTCTGTAAATGTGCCGTGCAATTGTTAATCAACAAAACTGAGATGTCAGAGGTGTAGAGCATAGGAGGAACCTAGTTCCAATGTGGCTAGACTCAAGAAAGCCTTCGACTCTATTCCCCACTCATAGATGCTAGAAACCATTCAACTTTCTAAAGTTCCAGTAAGCATAATTAAAGCCATAGCTGCCCTGATTTCATCGTAGACCACCATCTTGAAATTCAACACAAAGGGTGACTGTATTATCACTGATAGAATACAATATCGCAAAGACATATTCCAAGAGGATAGTATCTCTGTAATGTTTTTTGTACTGTCTGTAAACCCCTTGTAATTCATGTTAAGGAAGTCTGAAGGATATCTCACCTGTTCACAAGGAAGCAGAAATAACAAAGTTACACTGTTTCTTTGTGAATGATTTAAAACATTATGCAAAGAATATGCATGAGATGAAAAAGAGCGTTGACCTAGTTACAATATTCTCAAAAGATGTAGGGTTGGAGTTTGGTCAGGATAAGTGTTGTTATATGATTGTGAAAAGGGGGAAAAACTATAAACTAGAATAGTAACATTTCCATCAATGATTTCGTTGTTTGCCGAAGAATGTTACACGTATCTAGGGTGGATAAAAACGTATTTTACAATGGCAGCTGTAGCAAAACACGTATCATTGAAGAATGTTACAGCCGAATAAAGAAAATTTGGACCCCAGAACACTCTGCTTTCAATAAAACAGTAGCCCACAATGTGTTTGCAGTGTCAGTACTTTGAATGTCGTATCATATCCCTTCGGCAACATCTTCTAACCACCAAGTGCATCCCTTGACCAAGTTTGCATACAAGAGGCTGATAACACCATGAGACTTGGAAGGCAGCTCCTTGAGCACTATTCTTTGTCTGATATCCTGGAACACATGCCGAAAGAAGTCGCATGATCCTACCGTAACATACCATCAGATGAAAGTATGAGCGTATAACAGCAGAAGACTATGCATGGATATGTTAGTAGAAAGGTCCGTGATGATGGTAACATCGATCATCAAAACAGTTTATCATGGACCAATAGCCGGATTATTACCTCCCACTTTAAAAGGTATGCGTTTGCAACCCAGGAACAGGAAATATCAACCAAGTACCTGATGCACAAAAGGGACAGAGATGCAGGAAAAGCAGTAAAATGTAACAAATGATGCAAACTTTGTGGAGTTCACACTGAAGATATCAGCCACATCATAAGCAGTTGTTCGAAAATGTCATCGCGGTATTATCTATCGATGAGACATGATATTGTAGCTAGGATACACTGTAATGAAATCCGTCGGAAGGATAATACCGAGGACAAAGAGATAAGACCCAACAATATGGTAGAAGCCATAGCTATTCATAATAAAAAGGAGTACTGGAGGAATGTCCCAGTGAAGACCTCAATAAAATATAAGTACAACAGACCTAATATAATGATTTGGTATGAGAAGTGAAACTGTGTACAGTTGTGGAAATTAACTGCCCAGCGGATGTTAACATAATAACTGAAGATCAGTGAAAAAGAGAAGACCTATGCTGAACTATTGAGAAGTCTGTAGTTACAATATCCAGATTACAAGTTCAGGTTTATACCTGCAATTATTGGGGCGCTGGGACACTGCCTAAATACCAATCTTGAGAAATTAGGCTTCTCAAACCCAGAGAGGAGAAAGCTAATTCGAAGACTACAGCTCCAATCCCTCACTGGAACTGTAAAAATCTCTAAAAGTTCCCATAAGTTTATCATGTAAATATATATGAGCATGTCTAGATATGTAAGTATGTGCTTGAGAATTCATATATAAAGCAAAACATACAAATCTGCACATATACATACATACATACATACATACATGCACGCATACATACATACATAAATACATGCAAGCAAAAATACCCTGTTGTTGATGTTGAAATTGGTGATCGGACAACCTGCTGCAAGCAAATTCGCCGTAGGACAATTATCCGTAGGACAATTATCCGTAGGACTATTCGCCGTAAGACAACATCGCCGTACGGATATTACAGTGCAAGGACATTTTGCTGTAAAGCTTAGAAATTTGAAATTTTGTCGTTAATTAAATAAGGTAGGCAAAGGAATAGCATTTACAACAGACCTTTTCGGTAATTGCTGAAATGAAGATTTAATATCAGAAAGGTCGTTTAAATTTGAGAAAGGTCATTTCTCAGTGTCTTGAGAAATGAAGAATCTCTTTCTAACAAGAAAGTAAACGATGCAGCAAGGAGAGAAACCGCAGCAAGGAAAAAATACGAAAATGTTTATAAGTGTATATAATGTTTATAAGTGTATATAATGTTTATAAGCGATCAAAACCAAAACCAACGTTATTCGCGTGCAATTGCAATGAACTTACATTTTCTCTATTGGCAAAAAATCTTGAAATAAAACACACGCATGCACACACATACATACATACATACATACATACATACATACATCACCGTGATTACCGTGATCACCGTCACCGACCAGGCTATCAGATGTTGCTACACATCGCTGGTCACAATGAGCTTCGCATTGTTTTAGCCTTCAAATGACGCCACCCCGCTGGCTAAGCGAACTGGCCAGCATACATATATACATACATATAATTTGCCTACATGAGGTTGGTAACAACATAACAATTGAAAAGCAGTTCATTGAGCAGCATTCCTTGTCTGAAAATCCTAAGTACATGCCCAAAGAAGTCGTACCATTCTACCGCAACATCTCATCAGGTGTAAACATGAGCGCATAACAGCAGAAGACTAGGCATAGATATCTTAATAAAAAGCACCGGAATCATAGTAACATTGATTATCAAAGCAATCTATCATGGACCAACAACCGGATTACTACCTCCCATTTTGAAGGGTATGCGTTTGCAATCTAGGGACAGGAAATATCAACCAAGTACCAGATGCAAAAGAAGGGAGAGAGATGCAAGAAAAACAGCAAAATGTGATAACCGATGCAAACTTTGTGGTGTTCAAACTGAAGATATCAACCGCAGCATAAGCAGTTGTCCGAGAATGTCATCAGGGTATTATCTACCGATGAAACATGATATTGTTGCTTGGACATTGTATAATGAAATCCATCGGAAGGATAATACCAAGGACAAAGAAATAAGAACTCACAGTATGGTAGAAGCCATAGTCACTCATAATAAAAAGGAATGCTGGTGGAATGTCCAAGTGATAACTTCAATAAAATGTAAATATATTAGACCTGACATGGTTAATTGGGATAGAGAAGAGAAATTCTGTACTGCTGAAGAAATCAGTTGCCCAGCAGATATGTACATCAGAGTAAAAGAAAATACCTTAGCTGAATTACTGAGAAATCTACGGTTACCCTGCTCAGATTACAAGTTCAAATTCATACCTGTAATTATTTGGGCCCTGCCTAAATGCCAAACTTGAGAAATTAGGCTCCTCAGAACCAGAAAGGAGAAAGCTGATTTAAAGACTACAGATCCAAGTCATCAGTGGAATTGTGAAAATTTGTAAAACTTTCCAACAGTTTCTCCATTAAGTATATATGAGCATGTCTAGACATGCAACTATATGCATGAGAATGCATGCAGAAAACAAAACATACAAATCTGCACATATACATACATACAAAAATACCCTGTTGATATTGTTGAAATTTCAATGAAGGAACCTGAGATCCAGGTTAGAAACCGGCTCTTTCTCTCTTAGCAAGAAATCTTAAAATAAAACTGAATAATTACGTACATATGTATGTATATACCGCAAATCCTCGAGTATAGTCCGCCTTTGAGTATAATACGCAGGGGATTTTTAGGGGGCTGTACCTCTGAAAAACCTAAGCCTTGTGTATAAAACGCACCCCTTCTCTAACTCGAGTCGTGCGTAATTAAGCCAGCAGTACCTAGTCGAACAAACACTTCCGTGCATGCGCAATACAATAATGGTGATGTTCTTAACTATTATATGGGAATGTAAATATGTTTGCAAATTGTTTTTGTTATATGTTATTCTGTGTTCTGAATACTTTTACTTTAATAAATGTTGCTTACTGCAAGTTATAGATGATTCTTTTATGATTTCATTGCTTTCATGCTTAGCTTAAGTTATTTTCGCGCCCGACATCACAAAATGCGTCTGAATAAACATTGCCGGACAGAAAATTTTGACTCAGACATTGCTTAGAAAATATTTTTCATTTGTAACCTCGTATATAGTACGCACTAGGGATTTTGACCTTTTCGATACCGAGTATATAAATTTAAGCATAGATACACACACACACACACCACACACACACACACACACACATATATATATATATATATATATATATATATATATATGGGGAGAGAGAGAGAGAGATAGAGAGAGAGCAATAAGAAAATGGAGGGGATCAATAGGTGGTTCATCAACTTTTAGACATTATATTATGTCAACTTATTTAATTATTTACTAAACTGACAATTACAAGAATATACATACTTATATAACATATGCTTTACATAATATGTTATACATGTATGTATATTGTTATATTTGTCATTTTAGTAAATAAATAAATAAATTGCCATAATATAATGTCTAAAAGTTGATGAACCACCTATTGATCTCCTCCATTTTCTTATTGCTCTACAATTTGATGGTAAAATAACTCTTTACCCTCACCCATTTAGTACACTCGGTAATGTAATTGCAATGCAATAAAAGTCACTTGTGTATTAATGATTGGGTATTCTACCAGCAGTATATTGGATAGATATTATCCCTTAGTTGGTTGGATTCACAACCTCTAACTTTCTTGAATTAAAACATATATATATATATATACTCTTTTACTCTTTTACTTGCTTCAGTCATTTGACTGCGGCCATGCTGGAGCACCGCCTTTAGTCGAGCAAATCGATTCCGGGACTTATTCTTTGTAAGCCCAGTACTTATTCTATCGGTCTCTTTTGCCGAACCGCTAAGTGACGGGAACGTAAACACACCAGCATCGGTTGTCAAGCAATGCTAGGGGACAAACACACACACACACACAAACATATACACATACACTTATATATATATATATACATATATACGACAGGCTACTTTCAGTTTCCGTCTACCAAATCCACTCACAAGGCATTGGTCGGCCCGGGGCTATAGCAGAAGACACTTGCCCAAGATGCCACGCAGTAGGACTGAACCCGGAACCATGTGGTTGGTTAGCAAGCTACTTACCACACAGCCATGTATATATATATATATATTATATATATATATATATATATATATATATATATATATATATATATGTATATGTATATATATATATATTATATATATATATATATAAATTATATATATATATATATTATATATATATATATATATATATAGATGTAGATATAGATATATATATGTATATGTATATATATATATATATAGCCACTACACACATTTGTTTTCTCTCCTTGTTTCTTTCTGTGTTCCTTTCTGTGGAAGAGCGTATGCTCTAAACGTTAAAGAAGTTTTCACTTCCCGTGCGTTAAACTAATACATCTGTTTGTTGTCTACACCACTTGTCTTTGTCTTTTGTTTCTTTTGTGAATTCTCCCCATATATATATATATATATATATATATATATAATATATATATATATATATATATAAGCAAGAATTCAATAGAAAAATTATAGACGTAGATTAATGAACTTTGGAACCAGCAACATTTTAAATAAAATGAGATGACAGTTAAGATGAAGAGATGGGCGTTTCGGCAGCTGCAAGAGGTCTGATTTAGAGAAATGGTAAAACATGAGTTGGTATTAATAGTAAAAGTGAATAAATAAAATTCAGAATAAGACATACTTACTGTGAATTCATTACAAGTTTTCTCATTCGATTAAAAGAAGAAAAAAAGTATAAAGGGAAATTTCACAAACCAAGAGTGATATAATCGAACTAATTTACAAAACGTTACTGAAATTTCGATTAAAGAAGATAAACAATCAAAGGTAATGGAAGTCTCCTGTCTTTATTGAATAAACACCACAACTGTTTGAAACCTAAAGAATTTGGCAACTTCAAACTGCAGAACCACAATTTTTATGATTTGCTCAAAATTCATCAAAATAAGTGACGCTTATAAAAACTAAATCTCAGTATGTCAAATCACTACTTCGACATGATTTGAAACTCAGACGAGTTATAGCAGGCTACGCCTGTGAAACATTCATGTTAAGCAATTTTTTGGACATCTAACTAAAGCCTTTCTTAAAGTATATACAGAGTATATACTTTGAGAGTACTTATTCGAGATGATTTGAATTTGTTTAATTACATAAAACACCGAGGCAAAATACTGTATATAAATATATATATATATATATATATATATATATGTATATATACATGGTCCCCAGGGGACTGTTTTGGGTCCGCTACTCTTCATAATTTACATAAACGACCTTTCCAGTGTCGTACATTACTGCAAAGTGAAAATATTTGCTGATGACACTAAGCTCCAGCAAATCGTCAATGAAGAAGCAGACCGAACTCAACTCCAGTCTGATCTATATGCCGTGAGTCAATGGGCAGACAGAAACAAAATGCAACTGAATGAGGGAAAATTTGAGCTGATGCATTTTGGAAGAAATTCCTCACTAAAACAACCATACTCTCTTCCATCAGGGGAACCGCTCACAGCCTCTAACAATATCAGAAACCTGGGTGTAATTGTTGATGACGATCTCAGTTGGAGTGCACACATCAACAAGAAGGTCGATATAGCTCGTAGGATGAGTTCCTGGATCTTAAGAACTTTCCGATCCAGAGAACAAGGTGTCATCATACCACTTTTTTCCTCCCTTGTACGGCCAAACCTTGAATACTGCTGCCCACTGTGGTCTCCCCATACAAGACAAAACATCTCCAGAATTGAGTCTCCCCAGAGGGCACTCACTAAACAAATTGAAGGCATGGCCGCTCTCGATTATTGAGATCGCCTTAAAGCCTTGAAACTTTACTCCCTCCAGCGTCGCCGTGAGCGGTACATCATTTGTACGATGTGGAGAATATACCGCCAACTTTGCCCAAACGACCTTAACATTAGCTTCAAGGTTCATCCAAGACTGGGACCACGGGCCATACGACCCCTGCCCAATTCAAGATCACAACATACATGTACACTGCAACATAATTTCTTTTCCTCAACAGGCCCTGCCCTATTTAACATTGTCCCGAGGGAGATCAAAGAGGAAAAGGATCCCATCAACTTTAAACGGAGTCTGGATAGATTCCTTCAAAGAATACCAGATAAGCCACCCATAATTGGATACAACTCACCCAATAAGAACTCATTACTTGAACAAAACTTGATACAACTCACCCAACAAGAACTCACTACTTGAACAAAACTTGACTTAAACAAAACTTGCCTTAAACAGGATTCGAATAATCCTATCAGGTGGTGCTATTAAGTTAGACATGGCCTGGACCAATCTTTGGTCGAAACATATCTAAGTCTAAGTTTATATATATATATTATTTTTAAATGAAAATAATAATAATAATAATTTTTTCTACTATAGGCACAAGGTCTGAAGTGTTGGGAGAGGTGATAAATCGAAACCAGTGTTTTACTAGTATTTAATATATCGAATCCGAAAGTTTCAAAGGTAAACGCGACCTCAGCAGAATTTGAACCCATTACATAAAAACGGACAATATACCGCTAGCCATTTTTTCCGACATGCTAACGATTCTGCCGGCTCGTCGCCTTCACAACAACAAAAACAATATATCTATATATGTGTTTGTGAGTGTATTAATGTATACTTTCTAATCATAGCCTCAAATGATGCTTCAAAAGCACAACTTTAAATGGAAACAAAGAAAATATTCTACAGTTTCAATATCCGTGATCGTAAAAAGACTATTAAATATATTTGTATTTTCTGTGTAAATGTTCGTTAAAATCACGACTTTGTGTTATACCTATCCGGTCGTGACCATTGCCATATATTTATCTGACCTACTAACGATACAACGTGTCTGCATGTATATGTGTGTATATATATATATATATATATATATATATATATATATATATATATATTAAGGTATGTAGAAAAATACAACATGGACAAGAACGTATAACTCTTAGAAGACGACACAATAAACACGGACAGGACATTCGAAACCCTCAGTCTTCAGTCAAGAACCGGATCATCGTAGTAATTTCGGCTGATTAATCTTGAGATTACTAGATCATGGCCAGCCCTCCAAGAAAAACTAAGCAACGAGCATTAGAAAAACTAAGCTGGGAGCGTAGATTTCCTGGAAGAAGGATCGAATGCATACGGACACCAGGACAGCAAAAGGGACGAATATAAAAAAACAAAAAAATAATGGAATACAGAAACATGAAATACAGAAGCATTAACGATGAAAACAACAACAAGTGTCTTACGACTGATAACAAGCAAACAAATTTTTTCTCTGGCGCAAGGAAAGGAGCCTTATCGGCGATGCCTATAGCGGCGGACGAAAAACAACGATGTTAACACGACGCTGGTCAGAAGCTGAAAGGCAGATTTCGGCCAGCAGTCACGTGACAGAGAAGAGAGAAAAGAAAAGAAAGAGAAGCAACGGAAGAGATATATGTGTGTGTGTGTGTGTGTGTATGTGTATGTATATATTATATATGTATGTATGTATGTATATATATATATATGTATGCATGTATACATATACATATATATACATACAGAGAAATAAACACATGCACACATACATACATACATACATACATACATACATACATACATACATACATACATACATACATACATACATACATACATATGCATCCTAAGAAATTAATAGACACATGGAAAGATACAGATACATATTCATACGTGTATGCTGTGTATGTATTTCTCCATATGTGTCGTGTGTGTGTATGTGAGTGTGTGTGTGTGTGACTCTGTGTGTGTGTTTTGGAGGGGCTTTTTTTTTTTTTGTAAACAGAAGTTGTATTAATATTCAGAGCTTGAAGTTGTATTAATCAATTAGTCTGTCTTCGAGCAATGAGTTGGCTGACAATGTTAGAATATCCAGAGATATCTACAGAATATATGGACCAACGAGATATGAGATTTTTTTTTCTCATAGAGTTCGTCGAAAATATGACTAAAGAAATATATACGAAGTGAAAAAGGTTAAATCAGGGAAGAAAAGAAATGCAGAAAGGGAATGTGAACGGAGAACAGGTAGTTAATAGAAGAGAATCGTGAGATACCAAAAAATTACTAGAAATGACAACAATAAGAAGAAATCTAAAATAAAAAAAGGAAACAAGGGAATATAATCTTTGTAGTTCAGTTCTAAATAAAATGGCTCTGGTATATAGAGTATATATAAGCAAAAGCATCCATACTAAGATGCTAATTACAGAAACTTGGAGAGACCACATGGTTCCGGGTTCAGTCCCACTGCGTGGCACCTTGGGAAAGTATCTTCTACTATAGCCTCGGGTCGACCAAAGCCTGGTGGGTGGATTTGGTAGACGGAAACTGAAAGAAGCCCGTCATATATATATATGTATATATATATATTTGTGTGTGTGTGTGTCGGTGTTTGTCCTCCCAACATCGCTTGACAATTGCATTACTTTTTCTTTGTGATACAAATAAAATAAGCCAAATATCCATTATATATTTTCTTCTCCATTTTCTTTTATTAACTTTATAATTTATTAGACTGTTTATACATATATATTGAGGAACTTTCTTTCAATATATTTGATAAAAACCAACTGTCATCTTACGAGGAAATTACATAATTACATCCTCAAAATTTTAGTATATATATGTATGTGTGTGTGTGTGACTAAATATGACATTGCAAACTGCTGTTTATGTGTGTGTGTTTGTATGTTTGCGTGTATGTGTGAATGTATGTATGCATGTATGTATATGTATGTATGTATGTATGTATGTATGTATTTATAAGCAGGTGCTTTGAAAGTGCATATATGCCTGCTAATAAATATATTATATATGGAAGATTTCAATGATAGGCGTAGGTAAAACCGCAATGTAACCTTAAATGCAATTGGTGTGATAAAAAACTGGGTGAAACTTAAGTTGAAATTCCTCACTCCGGCAGTATCAATATATGCCCGTGTTTTAGTAAATACTTATCGAAGCGACGAAATATCAGACCGTACGTTTAAGCAGTTTGTAGAATTACGGACGTTTCTTCAACTGTACATAAACTGTATTTTTCATTCTCGTTTAATCGATGCCTGTTTTTTCTCAAAAAGCCTAGTACTTATTCTATCGGTCTCTTTTGCCGATCCGCTATGTGACGGGGACGTAAACACACCAGCATCGGTTGTCAAGCGATGTTGGGGGACAAACACATATATATATATACATACACACATATACGTTGGACTTCTTTTCAGTTTCTGTTTACCAAATCCACTCACAAGGCTTTGGTCGGCCCGAGTCTATAGTAGAAGACACGTGACCAAAGTGCCACGCAGTGGGACTGAACCCGGAACCATGTGGTTGGTAAGCAAGCTACTTACCACACACTCCTGTTCCTATATATATACATTCCCAAGCGCGCCAGCTTAATTCGATTCGTCTTTAGTCGAAAGACACTTGTTGTTATGTCCTGTTATCACTTTTACTGTATTTATTATTGTATTTATATTTGTGTAACTTGTCCGTTTTTTCCGTCCTTGTTTTTGTATACATTCGCTGCTTTCTTCCTGGAATCTAATGCTCTTAGCTTAGTTTTTCCTTGGGGCTGGCTAGATCGGAGCAATCTCAAGAATAATCAGCCAAAATTGCGAGGATTATCTGGTGCTTGACTAAGGAAAGAGGGCTTCGAATGACCCGCCTTGTTTTCTTTGTAGCGTCTATCTGGATGTTTTGTTGTCCCTTTTTGTATCACCTGGCTGTCCGGATGTTTTGCGTCTTGTCTCATTTTGTGTTATATATATATATATATATATATATATATATATATATATATATATATATATATATATATATATATATATATATATATATATTTATATATATATATAGCGGCGTACGTACACTTTGCTCTCTCTCTCTCTCTCTCTCTCTCTCCATATGCATATATATATATATATATATATAGACACACATACACACACGCAACACACACACACACACACACACACACCACACACACACACACACACACACATACATATATATATATTGTTGAAAAAATGAAATATAAAAATTATTGCTCGCAAGAAACTTCTGCAAGAGTAAGAAATAAGTTAATATTTTTACGTTATAAGAAACTATTTCAGTTTTGGAATCTGTAATTATTTAATCTAAAAGAAAGAAGTAACTGGTTCAACGAATCAATCAATAGGGTGCGATGGAATTTTGTATTTGATTAAAAGTTTAGCTCAGTATATGTAACCTATATTCATAATACATGTAGTCTCATTTATAACTAATTCATTCAGCACTGATCATGTATAAATAACACGTTACGCCCCATTGTGAGACATAACACGTCTAATATGGATTGATCTGTGATAACACGTGTCAGAGATCAATTGAAGATTCTGCTTGAACTGCATAAGCCCATCCCAGCTACTACTCTCATTGCTCAGCTGCCCAAAATGCGAAGCCGCATGCTTTTTTTTTATACGGCTTTATGAAGTTGTATACATCAACACGGGACCAGTGAACAGAAAAAAATACGATAGCATCTGATCCTAAGAAAAGACGTAGACAAGTGTGTTCTCGACAAGGGAAGGTATAAATGATTGGGAAATACGTGACGTCGAAGCGACGTTGCTATCGCCCACGAATATAACATTCGTCCACGAATATAACATTCGTTTCTTTTGCAAGGAGGGGAAGCAAACACCTGTGATAAAGGAGGATAGATGTGTCATTTTTAATAGAATATATGAAGGATAATTACTAAGCTTACGTATCACTTTATATTTATATTATTCTGTTGGGAAAGCAATATAAATGCTGTAGTTATTCTCAGTTATATTGGTAGCGAAATTACAACAGAAAAGTCTGTTTTTGAAGAATTATGAAATCATTAAAGCCGGCTATTCAAAATTATTTATATTATTTCAGCTGCATTTTGTAAATACCCGTATCAATAAATTTGATAAAAACTAATTCAATTTAGTTAGCTTCGTTAAGAAGTTAATAAAACGAAGCTAAATTCTCTTACAAGACTTATGTTCAATTATGTTCTTTTATGTATTGTAGCTCGTTTTCAGAAAGAATGATAAATGTGGAGGAAAGGCAAACAATAGAATAATACAGAATTAAAAATATATAACGTTTAAGAGTCAAGTAGACAAAACTGTATTGTGGCTAATGTTTACTTTGACAGACATCAATCATGTAACAAAAACATTCATGCAATAAAATTTGTCTAGTCTCAGAAATAACTTACCAGAGCGTAATCGAGTTTTGCACCAGACGAAATAAAAAGACGCGTAATATAACGAACGGAATATATATATGAACGTGTTCTTGATGACTACTTTAAGAAACACTATTGAAAAATATATTAATATGTATGTATTCAAGAAAGGTTTTTGATATACAAACACCCACACAGGCACCTATATATATATATATATATTTCTTTACAGCCCACAAGGGGCTAAACATAGAGGGGACAAACAAGGACAGACAAACGGATTAAGTCGATTATATCGACCCCAGTGCGTAACTGGTACTTATTTAATCGACCCCCGAAAGGATGAAAGGCAAAGTCGACCTCGGCGGAATTTGAACTCAGAACGTAACGGCAGACGAAATACTGCAAAGCATTTCGCCCGGCGTGCTAACGTTTCTGCCAGTTCGCCGCCGTCCACCAACGCACCTATATATCCTGATATATGGTTGTGTGTGTGTGTGTGTGTGTGTGTGTGTGTGCGTGTAAATGTACAATTTTATGACGACTGCTCGGATGTGCGCATTCTAAACTATAGGTCAATGTAATATCTTATGCAATAATATAAGCAAAAGCTAAAAAATAGGAAATGATCGCAGAAACAATTTACTCGAATTAGAAGTTATTTGTTTTTTTATCGTTGTGAAAATCCAATTAGTTTTAATTGTATAAACTGCAAGGATATTAATAAAAAGTAGTAGTAGTAGTAGTAGTAGTAGTAGTAGTAGTAGTAGTAGTAGTAGTAGTAGTAGTAGTAGTAGTAGTGGTGGTGGTGGTGGTGGTGGTGTGGTGGGGTGGGGGTAGTAGTAGTAGTAGTAGCAGCAGCAGCAGTAGTAGTAGTAGTGGTAGTAGTAGTAGTAGCAGCAGCAGCAGCAGCAGCAGTAGTAGTAGTAGTAGTATTAGTAGTAGCAGCAGCAGCAGTAGCAGTAGTAGTAGTAGTAGTAGTAGTAGTAGTAGTAGTAGTAGTAGTAGTAGTAGTTGTAGATGGGTGAAATAAATTAAAGAGAGACGGAGCTATGAATGGATCTACTCTGAATATGTTTCTTTAAGCAGGAGGAAAGAAACTTGAAGGAGACATTCTCCCATGCCTTGAGGATGGCTGAGTAATCTGGGATTTTTCTGCGGCGCTTAACTCGGATTACCCTAAGTGGTCTGCCCCGCTATTGGGGATTTTATTTATTTATTTATTTATTTATTATTAATTTTTCTACTTTCTTTCTTTTCTCTACTTTCTATTGTATATCCTCTGTTATATCCTTTAATGTGATAATATCTCCCCTTGGTCGATGTTAACTCCAATATTTCTGTAATTTTTTTTTGACGTGCTGTAACTCATACTTCGATATTGTCCTCTATGTCTTTGGCCCTTGTGACCAATAAAAGAAATTATTATTATTATTATTATTATTATTATTATTATCATTATTATTATTATTATTATTATTATTATTATCATCATCATCATCATCATCATCATTATTATTATTATTATATTATTATTATTATATTATTATTATCATTATTATCATTATCATTATTATTATTATTATTATTTTATTATTATTATTATTACTATTATTATTATTATTATTGGGTGAGAGAGCAGTGCATGCCATCAAAGTGACACGAGGGTTAAAATATACGAAGCCCAGTATACCCATCATGAGTACCCGTCCGATAAGGGTACACCAGGCACATGCATTACAACCATATATGCGCGACATGGTGCTTTCATATCAAGATAAACAGCGCATAACCTTGCAGGTGGAGCCCAGTTAGAATTTTTTTCAGGTCGAATATCCCATCCCGCTCAAAAGGTCCCTGAATAAGGAATGTTTAAGGATGTTGAAAGAACCACCCATGTTTCCAAAAGTGAATTGTCCAAAACTCTAAGAATTCCTTTAAACACACGGCTATGATGCTCCCCCACTATTTCTGTTCGTGATCAGATATGTACATATCGTCAGCCACTAAGGGACATGCTCAACTTGTTACGGTCAAACAACTGACAAGCAAATCTGTGGTTTTGAACAGAATATTTGCTGTAGCCCATCTTTTATAGCAAGACAAAACAATGTACATGATAACACTTCCAATCAGTTAAGATTAGAAGCCACGAGAGCCACTGCCTGGTACTGCATTATCATTATTATTGTTGTTGTTGTTGTTGTTGTTGTTATTATTATTATTATTATATAAGATGCCGCACGTTATCCAATATTGTGATGTTGTTGATTGAAGATATTGTGTCTAACAGGGGTTTGTACTGGCTGTCAAATAACAAGGACTTGAGACAGTATTTTACGCAATATGCGTGCAGTTCCAAGTAATACCGATTTTTGCAATACACCTAGATTTCAGTGTATTTCTAAAGTTTCCATATATTTCTTCAGGTTAGGTGGTATTGAATCCAATGCAGCGATGACAACAGGGACGACCTTTATGTTTGACTCTCGTAGCTGCCACATCTTGGCAATCTCAATTCTCAGATCTTCATATTTATTATTATTATTATTATTATTATTATTATTATTATTATTATTATTATTATTATTATTATTATTATTATTATTCAGCAGTCTTATTTTCATTACATGCTTTCAATGCACTACCGAGTGCAGCTTCGTGTTCTTTGGGTATGTGCTGTGGTTTGTTGAGTTCTTATTTTCACTGTATTGAAAGTGTGTTACGTAGGATGTGTGCAGTGCCTAGCAGTGCTTTTTTCTGTATGCTATATATACTTGTAAGTTCTGGAGTTTTTGTAATGTATTAGTCTGAATGTTGTTTTTATCATAACTAATGCGCCTACAATGATAGCAAGTGTTTCTATGTTTAGGTTCCACATTCGAGTTACCTCTATTTCCATATCTTTGTATTTTGAAAGTTTCTCCGTTTCTTTTTGAGAAACGTTGTTATCTGTTGGTTTTGATACATCGATTAGAAAGTATTTTTTTCTTGATGACCTCTGACAACTATACCCGGCTTATCAGCCTTGATTTCTCTGTGTGTATTGGCATATCCCATAGCATGGTTGCTTTCTTATTTTATGGGGCTTTTTCTGGGGTGTGCATATACCATCTTTTTTTCTGTTGATATTCCATATCCAGCGATTTCAAGATGCATGAATGCGGTATGCTGTTGAACGCCTTTTTATAATCAATCCACGCAGAACTGAGATTTCTTCGTTTGTTATGACAGTTCTTAAGGATCATGCGATTGATTAAGAGTTGGTGTTTGCATCCATATGAGACTCGTCGGCACCCTTTTATTCAGTAGGGAAAATATCGTTTTCTTCCATAAGTTTGTATGTTTTCTCTACGAGGATGGATGCTAAAATTTTATACACGGTAGAAAGACATGCTATGGGCCGATACCCATCATGACTACTCATCTGATAAGGGTTCACCAGGCACATGCATCACAACCATATGTGCGCGACATAGTGATCTCATACCAAGACAAAGAGCGCATGACCTTGCAGATGTCTCCCAGTTAGAATTTTCTTTAGCTCGAGTAGCCCATCCTGCTCAAAAAGTTCCTGAATAAGGATTACTTACGAATGATGAACAAAGCACCTATGTTTCCAAAGGTGAATTATCCAAACCTCAAAGAATTCCTCTCAACACATGGCTATGATACCCCCCCCCCACTACTTCAGCTCGTGATCAGAGATGCACATATCGTCAGCCACTAAAGGACATGTTCAACTGGTTATGGTCAAACAACTGAAAAGCAAATCTCTAGTATTGAGCAGAATATTTGCTGTAGCCCATCTTTTATACCAAGACAAATCAACGTACATGATAACACTTCCAATCAGTTAAGATCAGAAGTCATGAGAGCCGCTGCCTGGTACTGCATCAGGGCAATTATTATTATTATTATTGTATAAATATCAACTAATGTAACTACATCTGCGCTTATGCTTTAATACATTTGTGTTGTAAACTATATTTCCCTTCATTCATTCATTCATTCAAGGTATCCCTGAACTAAAACCAAGTTCTACTTACAACTCGATCAAATATCCACCCAACTGACTTCTCATCATATGCGCATAAGGTCATACGTTTTGAAAACATCATCACAGGATTATATTGCACCCAGTGATACTCCTAATGCAATTACGAACATTTTGGAACTAATTAGATGTTATATAAACATAAAATATTGTTTTCTGTATTTTAACCCACCAATTTGATAACGCTTCTTTAACTTATTACTTGAAATTTATACTATCATATAAATTAATAATCCGTTTATATGATATTCCCCAAACTGTATTAGATAAGCAATATTTTCTTTCTCTTGAGTTCTTCTATATCAGTTCTCACACGATCGTTAATTCCGAACACTCATATTTAATTACACATTGGTGCAACGTTCTTATAATTTTATTTGTTTGTATTTTACCCCCTATAAATACAGTATTAAACTACCGGTGTCAATTTACCTTTAATTTAAATGTTGCAAAAAATAATTACATGTTGTTATTTAATAATATTCAATGACATTTTTATTACATATTTACAACAACGTTATCTCTAAATATTCATATATATTCAATATAAAAAAAAAATTGACAGCTTCTTTAAACATTCCTTTTACATCACCGCCATATAAAATTTGAAATTTTAATTCACTCCGCTTATTACTCGCTGATTTGATTCCTAATACAATAAAATAACCGCTTGTTTTATCGGTCCTCGATTTAACGACATTTTTTTCTCTTTTGAGAAAGAAAGAAAGAAAGGAAGAAAGAAAGAAAGAGGAGAACTAAACTGCTTCGCAGAGCAATATGATAAAGAGAGGGAAATGAAACGCTAAATAGAAGCAAGAAAAAGAAATAAGAAACGAGAAATAACACTGAAGCGATTGGAAAATTTGACCTGAGGATAACCCCTCTTAATCCATTAGCACCCAATTTTTTAAATTGCATTATCAAAAATCATAGGCGTAAGAGTGATTGTGTGGTACGTAGCTTGCTTACAAACTATATGGTTCCGGGTTCAGTCCCACTGCGTGGCACCTTGGGTAAGTGTCTTCTACTATAGCGTCGGGCCGACCAAAGCCTTGTGAGTAGATTTGGTAGACGGAAACTGAAAGAAGCTCGTCGTATATATGTATTTGTATATATGTATGCGTGTGTATATGTTTGTGTGTCTGTGTTTGTCCCCCCAACATGCTGGTGTTTACGTCCCCGTAACTTAGCAATTCGGCAAAAGAGACCGATAGAATAAGTACTAGGCTTTCAAAGAATAAGTCCTGGGGCCGATGTCTTCGACTAAAGGCGGTGCTCCAGCATGGCCACAGTCACATGACTGAAACAAGTAAAAAAATAAAAGAGTATATAACTTTATCTCATACTAAATATATATTTAAAAAATTATTACAATATTTGAAAGACACTCTAGTCTTGATGACAAACTAAAGGTATCTCAGAAAAATACATGTGTTGCAGAAATATGATGGATTATCCTTCTGATCCTAAAAAATGAACCGTAGGCACTAATAGGTTAATGGTACAGCGTTGCTAATTCTTGACAATACCACTGAGAAGTTAATAGAGATGGAAAGATTTTACCATCAGTACATCTTTAGGGAATCAGCCAGTGGACCAGGGAGTAATCCTTGCTTGCAAGAGGCAGTATAAGGAGCCTTGATATAAGGTTTGTTTGAAATAAATAATGGCTGTGTTGAAGGATAAAAGTTGCAGAAGAGAGGTCATAACAAGGGATGTCAAAGCATTTCAAAATCTAAGAATTTAAAATATGTCTGCACTTTTTAATGTTTTAGTTGCTTGGAAGGAATTGATGGTTACAGCTTGGGCAAATGGTTGGAAGAGGTTGTTGAATTATATTGAGCCTAATTTGGTTGAATAAATCGACCCCCAGAACTTCTTTTTCTTTGTAAGTCTAGCACGTATTCTATCGGCATTCTTTGAAGAACTACTATACACATGGCCGTAAACAATCCTCCCGCAAGAGAGGTGGTCAAACAAACAGAATGACACTCGCAAATATAATATATAGATATATATATATATATATAATATATATAATAATAGATACGTATGTATATTTTCTATATATATATATATATATATATATATATATTATAATATATATATATAGTTAATCTAAACATGAAAACACAACAACGTGAGGACGTGGAACAAATCTAGTATTATTGGACGCTCAGGAAGGAAGGGAAGAAGGAGGGTTTAACGTTTCGAGCAGAGCTCTTCGTCGGAAACATAAGAGAAGGAAAGATCCAGAGAAGGGAAGACAGAGGAAAAAAAATCGCCAACAATAAGAAGCTTTTGTTCGTCTTGAGGCTGATAGAGGTTCCTTGTATTTCCTGATGAGAAGACGGCATAATGCAACCTTCATTCCTTCGGAATTAAGAGTATGCAGTCTTCGAAACATGTGTCGAAAGTAAAGGAATTTTGTTAAAATCTTCGTTCGACTCTATTCTTTTCATTTATATTATATATATATAATATTGTTATATTTCGGAATGGTCATATTGCCAGTTTAGCCAATAAAAACACACGCACTATATATTTGGTGTTATTTTGCTTCAGTGTTATTTATTTTTTACATTAATCTTATCTTATTTCGGCAGAGTCTTTCGTCACACTCCTGTGACCGCATCAGTGGTCCTTGTTTTCTTCTTCTATTTGTGCTCTCTTACTAACCGTCAGCCATTTTGTATTTCTTTGTATGTCTTCATTTGCGCATGCTTATTCTCTATGTGCGTTTATGTTTATTTAGTGTGTTTGTATGGGGGGATGCCTGTAATATCTGTATTTTCTGTTTATATATGTTCATGTAATTTGTATTTTGTATTTTGTATTTTGTTTTTTGCTGTTGTTGTTTTTGTTTATTCATTTATTCTTATTTTGTTCATGTGTTTACATCCACTTATTATTATCATTACATATGCTTGTATGTATAACAACAGTACTAGTAATAACAATAATAAATCGAATCGAAAAAGAAAAAAAAAAAAGAAAAAAGAAATATATAAAAATATGACCATTCCGAAATATAACACACGACTTCACATAAAAAATGTTGCACAACATATTATATATATATATATATATATACACACACACACACCCCACACACATATATATATATATATATATATATATAATATATAATATTATAAAATTTTCCTTATATACTTAAATTTTCTCGAATGAGGCTTTTTAAATGCCGAAGACTACTTGGTGTAATTGAAATTATTCCAAATTAATTATAATTTCACCCTCATTATTACTACGGATAACCATATTTTATCTCAGTAGATGACCACAGCATCTTGTTTTGGCTACAACGCGGGTGGGAAGGGGCTGGTGACTGACACAATCTTTTCATTCACACTTTGAATTTAGTGATACTAGTTGCGGATTCTAGCTCGCTCTGATACTGAGTTGAGTTGGTGCCGTCTAGTATCTCAAAATTCAATATAATCATTTATGATTATAGTATTCTACTGAGAGAAAAGAAGTTTGGTAAGGTAGAATTATTTAATATTTAATTCTTATGCTTTCCTAAAAACTTGATTTCGAAACGTGCGTCCGTAGATAACTTAAAATTGTATGATAGATTGCCGTCAATTCATTCTCTCTTACCTGTTTGTGGTCTGCCTTCCAATTGCTGTTTTTACTGAGATCTCCCTTTTTAGTAGAAGAAATAGCTATAACTCTTTGACTGCTATTCTAAATTCGGTATGTGGTAAGGCAATTCGTTGCTAACCCCTTTATTGCTTAGTATATATATATATATATATATATATATATATATATATACATATATACATAGGTGCAGAAATGGCTGTGTAGTAAGAAGCTTGCTTCCCAACCACGTAGTTCAGGGTTCAGTTCCACTGCGTGGCACCTTGGACAAGATTCTTCTTGTATTCGTTCTGAGTGCTCCAATAGGTAATTCACCAAAATTCCAGTTAGAGCAGCCGCTATACATACATATGTCTTTTATCAGTTTCAGCTCAAAGCTGCGGCCATGCTGGGGCACCACCGTTTTGCTACACTGTTATTATTGAGAGCCTCCTCTAATATGTGGCATTTGGTGAAGAATGAAGTTTGATGCCGTTACCCTCATTTACGCCTCCGTTATATATGGGTACAGGACGTCAAAAAAAACGTGAACAAAATGAGAGACGAGAACATAAAAACACAAATATAGAAAACGGAAACGAGACAGGAAACATACAGAACATTCCCTTCATCAGTTGTTCTGTGTTTTATCTACTCCGCGTTTCGAAGGTGGAGACAAGACATTAAAACTTCGTTAAAGCATTCCTTCCCGCAAAGCAAATTAAATAAAATTTGGGATTTTTTGCGGAGGATTAAAGTGTAACAAGAACAGGACAGTAAGAACAAAACAGTAAAAACAAACGGTGAGGGCTGTTAAGCCATGACGAGGTGAAGTGGTAAACGCTGGAAAATTTTCAATAGGCTAATCTTTGTCAAACACCATTCCACATCGATTCATCCTGAGGAAGATGACGTACTCGTATCCTTAGAATAATCACTCAATGGATAGATCCTTCCGTTTACTGAATATTTGGAAATATTCACCATCAAAACTGACGGATATCCATATATTTGCATGGAAGCATATATGGGTGTATGGATTCAATTCAGAACGAAATGCTTAAGACTTACTTTTTAGGTCTCTATTAAAAAAAAATTATTCAATTCAGTTTGGAAAAGTAAATTTAACAGAACATATAAAATTGCATCTACCGAAATGCATTATCAGAAAATTTTACTCACGTTTTCAAAGCATAATATCTAGATTCGATTAAGATGCGAACATTTTATCGATGTACAAGAAAATAATCTCCGGCTTCGAAAAGAAGTAAAAATGAATGTGAATAGATTTGAACGCGGTGAGATAAGTTCACACGCACACATGCATACACACTTACATATTCACACACACACACACAATATCACTCTTATATATGTATGAATATATATATATGTGCGGATATATGTGTATGTACATACATGTATATACGTATGTTCATGTGTGTACATGTATGCATGCATGCATGTGTACTTATGCATGAATATATATACATATACATTTTAAATATATATATACATATATTTATATATATGTATATATATTTGTATATATATATATATATATATATATATATTATATAATATATATTATATATATATATATATACAGTGTACATTTAAACACATAAGTGATTACCATAACAGGACATCTGACTTGCTAGAAAGAGTAGTTTTATATTATATATATATATATATAAACACCAAGACAACTACTAGCAGGCTTTCCTATACTTTTCTTTCTTGCCATGCCTAAAATAACAGCTAACTTTGCTCTAATCGCATCCTGCCATCCAAAATATAGAGGACGCATGGGCCAATTGTTAAACTAGATATAAAATAAAAGCTGAAATATTTTTGACCATGTGTTCTCCAGGAACATCACCACATCTCGGGTATTTTCCGTGTCAATTTTGATCAACAAATTTTATCCAGGCAACTATATATAGAACCTACAACCATGATGTGCGTGTTTATGTATGTGTGTGTTGGTAAGTGTGGGTCTGTGTGCATGTGTGTTATGTATGTGCCTATGACTGAATGTGTGCGTATGTTTCTATTTCACTTTTAAGTAATAAATTTTAGGTTTGACTGTTTAAGTGTGACATACATGTTGGTTGTGTATTTAATAACTTTTTCGAAGATTCTTCAAGAAAGCCTACACTTTTAATATCACGATAAACACTTAAATTCATTTTAGATTCTAACTCAGTGTTTTAAATCAATGTAAGTTGTAAAGAGAAGTTGTGTATGAGGATGAAGATAACAGAATTTGCAAAACATATTACAAGATGCATTTACGTTCGTCGCAATAGTAACTACATTTGCATGATATCATTTTGAATAGAGCTGCTATTATAAATAGTGTACCTGGATTCTATGAACACTTGTAATAACATATTTATATTTTTTTATTTTATTTTCTTCATCGGTTTCAGAAGCATTCTTTTCAGCAACCATCCTTTGAATTATTTTGTGTTCTTGCGTGTGTAGTAAATTTTGAAGAAATACTAGAACGTAAAGAAGATTAGATTTTTTTTCTTTTCCTTCTGCAGGCACGGATTAATGTAGTTCTATCTGCTAACGACCATATTGTATGAAGATATCTTGGAGATACCTTGTAGAGCTTCGGATTCCAAAGGTGATTAACACAGACACAAAAGCAAAAATAGAAAAGCATTTATTCGCCTGTATACGTTGGTCAAACCGACAGTAGATCTATTGAATGGCATGAAGAAAATCACTAAAACCTCAGAAATACAAAATCTGATTACGTTACAAGTACTTCTATAAATTCAACTACACAGCTAACTCAGTTTGACAACCCCATAGGAATTAGGACAGGGGTTTGTCATGAGCCCTAGGATCGATAAGGCCGGATACTCACCCGGTTTTCGTGCCATAAACCTCCCTCCAGAACGGGAAGCCGGTCCGGCGCAGGGTTAATTTTGCAGCCGTTGCTGGAACTCATTTACAGCCGAGGGAAATTGAGGAGCGTGAAATGATTTTTGTTGTTTTTTTTTTCTTAAGAATGCACCGCCCGATCTTACGATCATGAATGCAACATCCTGGTCATCAGGCCACGCTTGTATAAGGAGAGAAAAAATATGCTAAGAGTACAAAACACAGGCATAGCTAAGGTCAGTGAGAATTTCAATGAAAACAAAAAGAAAAATGAAAAGAAAATATGTACAGGGACAAAAAGCAAGGGGCCAACGTTGCCAAAAGAATAAACACAAATGTTGATAAAGAAAATCCGCTAATCATAGTTTAAAGAACGTGGAATTTGATGGAAGTCTCGAATAACTTCCATTCACGCATGATGGATCTTTGTAGTTCGACAGTACAACAATTAAAGAAGGCACCTGCTCTTTGAATTCACGTGTAGGTAACTGAGCATTTCACAAGCATGTGTTACGTCGGTCTTGAGCCTTAGAACTCTTAGGCTTTCCAAGGCATGTAAGTGACTAACACAACACTCCCTACCTGAACAAGACGTTGGGTCCGTCGCAAGCTTGATTTCCCAGCTATTACAGGAATTCGTTAACGGTTGAGCGGAGTGGAGCCAAGTGAATTAGTGTTTTGCCCAAGAGCACAACGTACCGCCGATCCAGTGTTTGAAGCTACGAGCTTACGATCGTATATGCAAGATCCTAATGACGAGGTCGTGCGCCCTCACACATACATGTATGTCCGTAACGTAATTCTAAGCGTGACAGCGTGTAACAAGGCAGTACCTTTCGAATAGAAGCATGTTGAATTCGAAATATATACATCTAATGATTTGGGCGGGGGGGTGCAGTACGGGAAATATGGTTTCTAATTCAGGAAGTGGAGCAGCAATTTAGAAGATAGGATAGATGATTCCTAGAGTCAGATGCAGGGCAAAACGTTGGAATTAGAATGAGAAACAATGTTTCATTCCGTGTACTTATGTACTTATTACTCAATTTCTAGCAAAGTGTAAGTGGGTTGCTATAGTGGATTTTCAGACCTTTACACGAGAACAAGAATCTATTTTGATCCTGGCAAAGCACTTGGGCTTAGTCATGAGCTGCTGCTAAATATTTGATGGTGATGATTCTGTATGGCTATAATCTTCTAGCTGGAGCTAGTAAAATAGAGAAACAGGATACACGATTATGCGTTATGATAGATATATGGATCAATAAATTTCCAAGATCCAGCGAAGTTAAAAGAATTTTTCAGTCATAAAGTTTACAAGCTTTTGTGTTTTCATACTTGTAGGAACATGTTCCGATATTTTTGTGTTGTTTTTTCTTACAATATAGTATATAAACTAGTTTCTGTTTGGATATAATGTCTAGTGTGTTATGCTGTTTATTATATTTTTCCCTCTTTCTTAAACGCATATTTGTATATCATACAGCTAAACTATATGTTTTCTTCATGTCACTTATTTCATGTAATTAGATTTTGTTTTATTCACTACATCTTAAAGCATATTTAGCAGAAGAGAATCTAATGCCTCTTCCGAAGTTTCACATAATGAATATTCACTATCACCAGGCATGTGTCGACATTAATTAGTATTTCAGAATGTTTTAACGGACGTAATATAAAGACCCATTCTTAAATATATAAATTGATTTGTTTAGCCGCTTTCTGTTTTGCCGAAACTACGTTCCATCTTAATGTGGACAATATAATTAGTTTCTTTGTCTCATTTTAGTTTCCTGATCGTTTTTCGTTTGTCCATCATGTACCTTATGTCATCTGTAGCTTTATGCTTTACTATCTTTCATCTTTCACTTGCTTCAGTCATTAGACTGTGGCCATGCTGCAGCACCACCTTGAAGAATTCTCAGTCGAATGAATCAACGCCAATACTTATATTTTTTAAAGTCTTGTATTTATTTTATCGTTCTCTTTTACTGCTAAGTTATGAGGACATTAACACACCAACAATGGTTGTCAAGTGGTGCTGGAGGACAAACACAAACACACACACATACACACACAACCCCCCCACACACACACACATATATATATATTAGGGGAAGAATTCACGAAAAAAACAAAAGACGAAGACAGGTGGTGTAGGAAACAAAAATAGATATCTTAGTGTAACGCTCGGGAATTGAAAAAGTCTTTAACGTTTCGAGCCTATGCTCTTCCACTGAAAGGAACACAGAAAGAAACAAGGAGAGAAAACAATGTGAGTAGTGGCTACCGATATATCATGGCGAATATACATATATATATATATATGGTTTAAGAACTTTGCTTCCAAACCACATTGTTCTTGGTTCAGCCCCATTGCGTGGCATCTTGGACAAGTATTTTCTAATATAACCTCGGACAGATCAAAACCTTGTGAATAGATTTAATGGACGGAACCTGAAAGAAACCTGTAACATATATATATATATATATAACAAGTTTCTTTCAGGTTCCGTCCACTAAATCTATTCACAAGGTTTTGATCTGTCCGAGGTTATATTAGAAAATACTTGTCCAAGATGCCACGCAATGGGGCTGAACCAAGAACAATGTGGTTTGGAAGCAAAGTTCTTAAACCACAGCCACTGCAAATGTGGAATTGATTAAATACTTTATAGCTATTTCATCACCCTAAGTATGTAAATAGCAGTAATTTCCTGAGGATGCCTGCTCACGAAAGGAATTAACACTGATGTTTCCTTTTTTCAGTATAATTTAATAGGAAATGTTAGAGAAATGTCTGTGTGATTGAGAAACTCGTTTTGCAACCATATATTTTCGGGTTCAATCCTCCTGTGAGGCGCCTTGGACTAGTGTCTTCTACTATAAGCCCGTATCGACTAATGCCTTGTGAATAAATTTGGCAAACAGAAAACTGTGCGGAAGCCCGTCGTACATATATATATATATATATATATATATATATATATATATATAATATCTATATGTATGTATATATATATATATATATATATATATATATATATATATATAATATATATATATATAATGTATGTATGTATATATATATATATATATATATATATATATATATATTAATATATATATATAATATATATTTATAAATATAATATATATGTATGTATATATATATAATCAAAAATAAGCAACAAGAATGATTCCGGTAATTTGGTACAATTGTTTCATACTACAACATTTTATTAAAAGCTGTAAATATGACAGCAGATTTAAGATGCTGAGGTATATTTACCTTCCCTAAAATGTTACTACTTGATTTGAAAGCTTTTATATTATTGGAAAACCTATGTAAATTGGCTGAAGAGTACACAGCATCTTAAATCTGCTGTAATATTTACAGCTTTTAATAAAATGTAGTAGTATGAAACAATTGTACCAAATTACCGGAATCATTCTTGTTGCTTATTTTTGATTATAAAAACCCCACAAATTTTTATGGGTAATACCATACAAAATTCTGGTGCATCTAAATTAAGTAGCATATTCATTTGAATCGAAATTGTTGCTGATCTTATGTATATATATATATATATATATACGTATGTATATACATACATCTGTATATCTGTATGTTATACATGTGTGTGTCTATGAGTATACAGACACACACACACACACACACACATATATATATATATATATATATATATATATATATAGTGTGTGTGTGTGTGTCTAGGTATGTATATGTTTATGTATATATATATATATATATATATATATATATATATATATATATGTATGTATGTATGTTAGTATGTATGTATGTATTATGTATTTGTGCTTGTGTTTGTTCCCCATCCACCGCTCAACAACAATTGTTGGTTTGTTTACGCCACCGTGACATAGTGATTCGGCAAAGAGATCAACGGAATAAGAACAAAACTTTAAAAAATAAGTACTGTTGTCAAGTTGTTCGATTAAACACTTCAAGGCGATGTTCCAGTATGGCCGCAGTCCAATAACTGAAACAACCGATAAAAGATACATGCAAAGTAAAGATATCGCCTATTTGGTCGCATTCCCCAAAAATACTTAAGATCCCATCCGTTGAATATATATTTCCCAATTACTACAGTTTGTTGTTTGTTTGTTCCTTCTCGAGCCATGCGAGGCTCATAAGGGCCGGTTTCCCGGTTCCCTTGGCGTATAGGTCCCCACCCTGGACGGGACGCCGGTTCGTCGCAGGTGAGCTTAGGTGTTTAGCTCATAAACGCACACATCGCCCGGTCTGAGATTCGAACCCGCGATCCCTCGACCGTGAGTCCGTTGCTCTAACCACTAGGCCATGTACCTCCACTAATTACTACAGTACCAATACAGTATGTGTTACGATAAAGTCTTACAGCGAACTTGCCCTCGCAATGGCTTCTTTTGGTAATTTGGGGTGGAAGATGCAACCAACCAATTTTGTAATTATCAAACCATTTATCAGGATTCACTCACCTCCCTTTCCCAAGCAGATAATGATGGTAGCTAAAGACTACTTATTAAAAGTTAAACACATATTGTTATTAGGCATAAATTTATTCATATAATAATATAAGGTTGACGGCTAGATAATAAGTACTTACTGATACGGCGTGGCTTATGCATAAATAAATATCTGCATCAAACTATCTGTGAAAATAGTCGCACTTACAGTTACCTCCCCGATCTACACCGCTTAATAATATTCTATAATTCGTTCACTAACGACCTTTTGTATTGGTTAGTAAATTACAGGCGGGAGATGATTGGGTTTGTGGACTTTTACAGTTCAATAAATACAAGCTCTAGTGAAATCTCCTTCTATATAGTGAAATGAAATATTTCTCTTTGTGTATGTACAGCCGTAAATATTCTACTAGCTGTTTAATTAATGAGTATAATTTTTTTTATTTCTTATGAATTGGATATCATAATTAGACAGATTGTTAACTTTTGAAAAAAATAATTTGTTACTCTTTTACTTGTTTCAGTCATTTGACTGTGGCCATGCTGGAGCACTGACTTTAGTCGAGCAAATCGACCCCAGGACTTATTCTTTGTAAGCCTAGTACTTATTCTATCGGTCTCTTTTCCCGAACCGCTAAGTTACGGTGACGTAAACACACCAGCATCGGTTGTCAAGCGATGTTGGAGGGACAAACACAGACACACAAATATACACACAAACATACACACACACATACACACACACACATATGTGTATACATATATATATACGACGGGCTTCTTTCAGTTTCCGTCTATTAAATCTACTCACAGGGCTTTGGTCGACCCGACGCTATAGTAGAAGATACTTGCCCAAGGTGCCATGCAGTGGGACTGTACGCGGAGCCATGTGGTTGGTAAACAAGCTACTTACCACACAGCCACTCCTACGCATGTTGTCGATTATACTAACCACATTGCTCTTATTCACTTTCACACATTAATATTTTATCGTTGGTTGCTGCAGACCATATTGCAGTCTGAGAATTTTTCAAGTACTAACTTTTGTTGCTTTGTATGTGTATATTTGTCTACTCATTTCGTCTCGAAATGTTTTTAATATGTCTTATCGCTAATGTCCTCTAAACATTGAGACATTGCTAAAGTAATCTGAGCTTCAATTTCGCTTTCGGCCATGTTTATTCAGAAATCAGAAAGTGGAGATATATCACAAATATAATGAAATTTCTCTTCAATTTGAACGGACAAGTGTTTGGCCAGAGGTTTACTGTATCTATAAGATTGATATTTCCAGTCAGCTTCCAGTTTTAGCGTAATATTCAAGTATAATAAAGGCGGCGAGCTGGCAGAAATGTTAGCACGTTCTGAGTTCAAATCCCGCCTAAGTCGACTTTGCGTTTCATCCTTTCGGGGTCGATTAAATGAGTACCGGTTACGCACTGGGATCGATATAATCGACTTAATCCGTTTGTCTGTCTTTGTTGCCCCCTCTGTGTGTAACCCCTTGTGGGTAGTACAGAAATAGGTATTTCGTCTGATACGTTCTGAGTTCAAATTCTGCCTAAGTCGACTTTGCCTTTCATCCTTTTGAGTTCGATAAATTAAGTACCAGTTGCGTACTGAGGTAGATCTAATCTACTGCCCCCTCCCCCAAAAGTTCGGGCCTTGTGCCTAGAGTAGAAAAGAATATTCAGGTATAATCAATGTTACGTGTGGAAAAACTAGACCTGTGAATCACAGGAACAATTTAAATATACAGTCGAATGGAAAGTTCAGTATAAAATGTTTTCGGTAACAAGGCTTGCGACGAGTCGAAGCTGTGGTAGAAGACAGGTACCTAATGCGATTGTGGAATTGGAAAACAAACTTTTTGACCAGCGATCCCATGAATCGACCAGCCCGTTCTATGGGCACATCTGAATGGAATGCTTAATTTAACTACTTTCCATTCAAAAAGGTTGGGTCAAATCACTTCGATGCAGTAGTTCTAGAAGACATGCACGCAAGGTGATTGCGAAATTTAGAAAAACAAGCTTTTAAGCTACCAGCCATTTTATACTTAGAAACACCTGCCCAACTTAACAGGCGATGGTTAAAGCAAGAAAGAAAAACGAAAGAACACGAAATTAAGTAGTAAAAATATAACTACCAGCCAACCAGCCAGCCATAAGTGTCAGTGTTCGACATTCTAGAACTCTAGAACTCCATCAAACCTTACTCTTTTACTTGTTTCAGTCATTTGACTGCGGCCATGCTGGAGAACCGCCTTTAATCGAGCAACTCGACCCCGGGACTTATTCTTTTGTAAGCCCAGTACTTATTCTATCGGTCTCTTTTACCGAACCGCTAAGTGACGGGGACATAAACACACCAGCATCGGTTGTCAAGCAATGCTAGGGGGACAAACACAGACACACAAACACACACACGCATATATATATATACATATATACGACGGGCTTCTTTCAGTTTCCGTCTACCAAATCCACTCACAAGGCTTTGGTCGGCCCGAGGCTATAGTAGGGGACACTTTGCCCAAGATGGCACGCAGTGGGACTGAACCCAGAACCATGTGGTTGGTAAACAAGCTACTTATCACACAGCCACTCCTGCGCTTATTCAACATCCTGCACAAAAAGAGCATCATGAGTACTGTGTGTCTAGTCAATTTTCAGGAGGGTCGCAGTTGGAATGCCTTTGACCATAAATGTGGTTTACCATGTGGTTGAGCTAAATTTTACCATAAATGTGACTGACCTAGCATTTTCACTACAGTAAAAATCATTTGGTGAAGAAGATAAAAAAAAAGAGATAAAAATTAGAAGATCTTGAAGCATCGAAGAACTTTGGGAAGTTAATGGTGCAAACCAGAAGATAAGGCGCTGAGAAGGAAACGTAGACAACCTTCAGATTATAACAGGGCGTAAGTGTCTTTTAATAATTCATATTTCAAAGAAAAGCTGTTATTTTCACATGCACACATAAACATATACAACACACGCATATATTCGCACACATACACACAGATATATGAGCGCCCGCTCTTCAAATAAATCTATGTATGGGCGAGAATATCTATTTCAATATATAAAGAAATAAATGTCCATGAAACTACTCACTGTATGTAGGAAAGTCCTATTTTGTTTGGAAATGTCAATGCCTACGAGAATGTGAGTGTGTGTGTGCATATATATATATATATATATATATATATATATATATTCAGAAGAATATGGTACTTAAGTTGAAGGCTCCAGAATTCAGTATGGTATTATCCATATAATTCAAAATAAGGTGATTATAATCAAAATAAGCAACAAGGATATCCAGAGGAAATGCAGTACGATCGTTTCATGAGACTCCATTAAATTGAACAATGCAACATTACATCAATTTAAAAGGTAGAGCAATCTCA
>NC_042997.1:132433517-132485327 GCF_006345805.1 Octopus sinensis | reverse complement strand
TTTACTAGATATTCATAAAACTTTAGAAATGGCGGGTGTTACCAATGTTTGCAGAGACGAGGAGGGTGAAAGAAAAAGACATTAAAGATACATTTTGGCAGAGTCATTTTGTCATTATTACACTCACTATTTATTTGATCTTCACTTTAATATTATTGTTACTTACTTTTAATCTGCTTGTTTGTTACATTCGTCTCGACCTGCTACTATTTCTTAAAACATCTCCGTTAGATTTTTATTTTATGTTATAGTTTTACTACTTGACTTGCATCGACATTGATTTTCTTTCTTTTTCTTTTTCGCCTCTCTCACTATTATTATTATTATTCTCTTTTACAACTTGTTTGTAACTATCCGATTCTACCCTATTACCCATCTGAATTGTCCCTTATTATATCTTATTTTATTAAACCTTTATTTATGTTCTTCCAAAAATTCCTCACACTGATGAGAATGACAATGCATAAATTTAATTATAATTACTATGATTATAATATTTTCTTACATATTTGTATTGTCTTTCGAAATGTGCGTATGTATTGAATCCAATTTTGTATTAAATCTAATTTTGATTCAACATCTTTTTTTCCTCCAACTTTTATGCTTGTTTATGGTATATTCATACCTATAACGAAATGTTTCAACTATTATTTTCTCATTCTTATTACTTGCTCTGGCTGTTTTTATGAATATGATGAATCTTTATTAGAAATAATTTTTACTATCTTTTTGGATCTCTCAAAAAGTTTGAATTGCTTTATTTGAACTTAATTTTTCCAATATATATATATATATATATATATATATATAAATATATATACGAAGTTTCCATCTAGCAAATCCACTTACGAGGCTTTGGTTGTCCGGAGGCTGCAGTGGAAGACACTTGTTGCCCAAGGCTCGCACACACACACAATATGCAAGGAAAATAAGAAGCAAAAAAGGGTAGATTGCTGCGGCCATTCTGTTGATCGGTGCCTCTGTTCTACTGAAATAGATCACTTTCTGAGTGGTAGGGATAGGTTTCAAAGCCATCAACGTTTTTGCAAATTCCTGCGATTCCAAGATACGTTGATGCCTGTAGCGAATATCTGGCCCAGTAATTTCACGTTCTCTTTTTAATTACTTAATCAGAGTAAGAAAGGCACTGCTAATTTCAGGACCTCTGTGAGTGATGAGAGAGACAAAGACTAAGTCACTGTCAAACTACGGTCCAGAACTGGCTGGGATATTTGTAACAAGACTGTAGAGTTTAGAACACTGAACCTAGAATTCGTTTCGTTATTTAAATGCATCTACTTTCTGAGTTCAAATTATGCTGTGGTTGGTGTTTCGTTTTATTGTCCTGTGGATCGATTACATAAATGCCAATTAAATATTGAAATAGATTATTCGTCTACATTACTCTCAGCCGACACAGGTCAATATGTACCCGAGTTAGATCAGATTATTTCACTAAATTCAACTTCTAAAAGGTTCGGGTGGGGAAAATGGGATACTGTAGCACTTGTGCCCTTCCTGTATATGTTACTAGATGAAGTGGGTTGATAAATACTGCAAATCAGAATTGATTCTAGGTCTCACTTCTCTTCTTTCATGAACTAGTAATTAGATTTTAAGGTAGGCAAATAATAAAACAGCATGTGACTGGTTAACTGGCACTCTGTCTGTTACGACGACGAGGATTCCAGTTCGTCTGATCAACAGAACAGCCGTCCCGTGAAATTGATGTGCAAGTAGTTGAGCACCCGACAGACACGCGGACATGCGCACCCTTAACATAGTTCTCAGGGAGATTTAGCGTGACTCAGAATGTGATATGGATAGCTCTTTGTAATATTGGTACTACTCACTTTCGCCAGCTGAAGAGACTGGAGCAACGAGAAATAAAATGTCTTGCCCAAGAATACAACACGCCACCGGGAATCGAACTCATGACGTTACGATAGTGAGCCGAATACTCTAACATCTTCAATGTGACTCGTATTTATTTTATGAATACACAAAATCACTGTTTGTAGGATTTGAACTCAGGAGATAAAAAGCCGTATTTTGATACTGAAGACGGGCACAATGGCGTTCCTTCCGCTCTACCGACCTAATTTGATTACATAATATCAATGTTGCTAATCTGAAATATAGTTTGCGGTTGATGAAATTGGTTAAATACAGCGAATAGAAATTTCCAGATCATAGCATTGATGATTTGCTGCGCTTTTTGAAGCGTTGTACAGAAATGAAACAGTAAATTTTTACAATAATCAATTAATTGTTGAAATTTTAGTGTGATAGAGCGGTGAAGTATAAGAATAAGCATCTAGCAAACCATATCTACAAACCGACTTCGTTTCTTGGTTTTAGATAATTCACTTTATTGGATTTATGAGCATGACATAATCTATAGTCATATGCCAATGTTTAAAAATAAATTATCTTAGAACCAGTGAATTAGCGATTAATGGATGGGTACGGTGCTTTATGACACAAGTCTTGAATTCAAATCGTCTCCTTGCTATATTTGCTTTTTATTCAGTCTATCGTACAATTCATTGAATGAAATGTCAGTAATATCTATACGAGTGTATGATCGATACAATAAATATATCCAAAATTGGCTGTGTGCTGCTCTAGATAAGGCATGGGCAACCTTTCTCGAAAAGCGGGTTATGCTAAACATGACTCATCATCAGGAGGGTTACAATACTAAAAAGAATTTAAGCTAATTTTTCGCTGGACCTGCCATTCAGGCTGCATGTTGCCTATGGCTTGTCCAGATCAATAATTCTGAATCCATTTCTTCTCATAGCTTTTTTTAAAACCCTCTAAGACTATTAAGTGGAAAAGAAATTATTTTGTATTTGTAATGTTTATTAACCATGGTCGAATTATTCAGAATCAAAGTATTTGTAGCAAACTAAAAAAAAGCCATCTCTATGCAGATTCAGCTGCAAGTATCAGCAATAGGATTCCGGGTTACAAAGGTTACCACAAATTAATTTCAATGTGTACTTTACATACCCATCATCTCCACCAAAATATATTTCTTAAAAACGTTCCTATGGCTGGGCCATGATCTATCATGGGCTTCATAACCGATGCAAATTTGCATATTACTTTGTTTATTTTTACCCTGCGAGCATAAGCGAAAGCAGGGTAATGCATCACTCGTCTTTGTCTGTTTATCTGTGTGCAAAATTACTGGAAAACGGCTGAACGAATTTTCACCAAATTTGGCAGAAATACTCTTTGAATGAGTGGCTCCAAATGATGAAAATTTGGTTTCGTTATCTTCAAAACTAGCTGACGGGTAAATCAAAATGTTTTGAGTGTGCAGATGTTTTGCAAATGAATTTATATGCACACAAGGTATGCATCGTTTTGGCATGTTCTCAGCACAAGGACCTATTACTAGCACATAAAAACATGTATTATGTCAATTAAATACTATTTATCTCTCACCAAATGGAGCCCTTTTCTTGTTGATCTGACCATCATGGAACAGTACACAATATATATATATATATATATATATATATATATATATATATATGAATGATCCATCGATCAAGGAGTAGGGAGAAAGTTAGTTTCAAGCAAACTGCAATAAATATAAAAAAAACAACTTTCAGGGACAATATTGGTTTATTGAGACGGAAGGTTGTGGATGTTTTTCTTATCGAAGTACAATAAATTGAAAAAAAGGTCTTTTTATATTTCACGGTGGGCAACCAGGGTTGCCGGGTATGCGAATAAGAATATCGAACTGAACAGATAAGATCCGGGCTATATATGCTTCATAGCGAGCAGAACCTCGAAAGTGATAAATATTCAAGCGTGGTGTATACTCCAAGCTATTCTTTAGACCAACAATTTCTTGATTGAATGAAAAATAAAATGAAAGAGTCATGACTGAATCTTCCATGTGTTAACGGTTACTTCCTTCGACAATCTAAACTTTCATTTAATCAAGATATCCTTGGCCTAAAGAGTAGCCTACGGTAAACACCTCGCTTGGATATTTACCACTTCAAACGTTCCGCTCGCTGTGAAACATATGTAACCCGGATCTTATCTATTTCATTACTTAACTCTTGCATGTGTACACACATACACACACACACATACAGTCATGCATTTATTATTTAAAAAATAATGACAATAATTAAAACACACACACACATAAATATATATATATATATATATTGATTCGATCCACGTCTGCGTGTGTATAGATCATAGTGTACCTATACACATAGAAATGTGTGGGTACATACATACATACCAATATACATACACACATACATATATAAATACATGCATAGATATGCGACTGTGTGAGTGCATGTGTGTGTATACAGTGATGGATTCGAGGATTTCGTTTATTTGAGTTGAATTCTTAATTTCACCGGAGTATAAATGTCTATAATGGTAATTGTGGAGGCGCAATGGCCCAGTGGTTAGGGCAGCGGACTCGCGATCATAGGATCGCGGTTTCGATTCCCAGACCGGGCGTTGTGAGTGTTTATTGAGCGAAAACACCTAAAGCTCCACGAGGCTCCAGCAGGGGATGGTGGTGATCCCTGCTGTACTCTTTCACCACAACTTTCTCTCACTCTTACTTCCTGTTTCTGTTGTACCTGTATTTCAAAGGGCCGGCCTTGTCACTCTGTATCACGCTGAATATCCCCGAGAACTACGTTAAGGGTACACGTGTCTGTGGAGTGCTCAACCACTTACACGTTAATTTCACGAGCAGGCTGTTCCGTTGATTCGGATAAACCGGAATCCTCGTCGTCGTAACCGACGGAGTGCTTCCAATAATGGTAATACTTTAAAAAAAAATTAATAATTTTGTTTTTAATCGAACTCACAAATTTCCCGATAAGCAAGCGGTCATATTATTTATATCCTTGAACGAACGTTTGATTCGCCTGCTATCACTGAAAGACGTTGAAAAAACACTTCTCACATTCTATGCAATCTTTTTTAAGTATTTCATTTGGTTTATGGTTATTATTTGAATAATCACAAATTTAGTCATATGCAAATTTTACTCATATGTGTTTGGCGAAGATATCAATTAAGTCTACTTTTAACTATCATCTAATCAGAAGTATTGATCTGGATAACAATAAGCAGCATACAGCCTGAATGGCAGGTATAGCGAAAAAATTAGGCTTCTAATCCTCTTTTAGTCAAATACTTTCAAAGCTGAATTCAGTTCAATTAAAAAGCATGAATAAGCAACGCATTGTAAGCCACACGTTAATTTGCGAAAAAATTTATCTGCACGCAGAATATGTATCAACTCTCCGATGCCTTGTGTTTTCAGTTTTTCGTTTTTTTCTCTCTTTTCTTTTCTTCAGTAGGTGGATAGTAATATTAATGGCAAAACTCACCTCTCCTTACAATATCAAGGTGATTGCTAACTTTTGATGGTTAGTCACCTGGATAAGGACACATTTATATACATACATATATATATATATATATATATATATATATATATACTACACATTTATATATATATATATATATATATATATACTACACATTTATATATATATATATATATATATATATTATTATATATATATATATATATACTCAAAATAAGCAACAAGAATATCTTCGGTAATTTGGTACGATCGCTTCAGCCTACATCATTTTATTAAACATTGTAAGTATTACAGCAGTTTTAAAATGTTGAGCAATCATCAGCCATTCATAGAGGTCTTCCATTAATAAATATTTTCATATTAATTGATAATATTATAGAGAGGGTAGATATATAGACAGAGATGTCGATTTGAATTTTAAGAACATTAAGGTAGTAGAATTTATCTTCTGACTGAAGAATATTCTTTAAGTTATTTTGAACTTACCGAAGATATTCTTGTTGCTTATTTTGATTATAATCACCCCATGAATTTATATGGATAACACCATACAAAATTCTGGTGCATCTAACTTAAGTACCATATTCATTTGATTCTAAATTTTGCTGAACTTATATATATACTTTATTTAAAGCACCAGAAAATTCAACAAAACCTGTTACTCTGAGTTTCCCGTTTCCGTTCGTCGGACAGTTTTTAGAATGGAACCGATATGTGAATTCTATTCAGACTATTGCAAACGCTACACCTTTAAAAAAATGGACTTGTTTGATTGGCCCTTTAGAAATAACGGCCAATTTTCGAGCGATAACATAGATGAGTTCAAATATATATATATATATATATATATATATATATATATATGTATACGAAATATAAAAATTATAATATATATATATATATTATATATATATATAAACTTCACAGAGATGATCACCACGAAATTATTTACCTACCGAAACACATGCTGTACATCTAAGGCCGCTCTCGGATATTACTTTTGAATGGGTGTCTCTGTGAAGTTTTTCCCTTTGACGAGTTTTATTTTTAGTATGCTGTGTGTCCACACGCTCTTCATACCCAGTAAATTTTGCAGGGGTGACCTTTTTAGTTGCCATCTACCCGCCCGACAAGGCAAACTACTGGGTTACATGGTGCTAGGTACCTGTTATAAAAATGAGTCTGGCAGAAGTGAATTTGGTCATGGTAGAGCTTGAACTGAACAAGATAAGAAGTGAGATGAGTAACTTTACTTTCTTCAAAAAACGTGAAAAGTGTACAACTTTCCGGCAAATTATGTTTAAAGTTTGAATTTAGTTTGAGCTATTCTTCTACTCTGTAACTGAATGAGATTTTCTGGTGGCAATAAATTATATTTGCCCCAATCTGATACATCTGAACATAAGAATTACTGTCTCGACTCCTACAACACATAGAGCCGGGTACCTGATTACTATGGAGTGTGAGAGAATTAAAATTACAACACTCTCTCTCTGAACAGAACAAGTTGAGTGACTGAGAAAGCGTGAAATAAAGTATTATGCTCAAGATCATAATATACTGCCCTATTCCGAAGTCGAACCACCATTTTGTGATCGTGTGTACGACACCCTAACCGCTAATCTAAGTGCCTTCACCTTACCTGTATTCTCATCTCTAACAAATCACTAAGTCAATTCTATTATTGTACAAATGCTTCAACTGGTTAACACACTCTGCATGGTTATCGTCTTGACGTTCAGTGTCAATGGTAGGCAGGGCCTAAAACTGCACCAACTCTTCACGTTTTATATTGATTCTGAATAGCTACAATTTTCTATTGAAAGTAGGAATAGCCTTTTTACAATGCGTAAGTTTCCTGCTAGGAATACTTTGTTAAAAAAGCAAAAAAAAAGCTTTGAACAAAACCAGCTGCGCACTGAGACATTCGCTATTTAAAATTAATACAATACCATCCCAAAGTGTCACGAGTGACGAAAACAATTAACTATATTTTGTTAACTGTCGCACCTTTCTTTGCATCAGTGGGCGTTCAAACTGAAAGTAACTTTTGTCACGAAATCCCCCAAAACAACGTTAAGGTTGACATTTTTTTTATTGCAATAGCATACGTCCTTGTAATTGTTTTACAACCAAATTATTGGCTGAGGATACCGTTGCAAATGCAAATAACCTTAGGAACGGTATTTTAAAAGTAACTAATGAACACCCGATATCTACGAGTAGTCGTCCGTCGAGTAGAAATCATTTCTTCTTGGAATTGAAAAACTAGCATACACCACCAGAAGAGCTTTATTAACCCTTCAAATGAATTCATCGATTTCCTGGGCGAATTCCGTCACTTGCAAAACCCAGTGTTGCTTCACTGCGTCCTTAAACACTTCATCGACGTGACTAAACATTAATGAGTTGCTCAAAGAGATGACCTTGGTAATTTCGTACGCAAGTTTTTAACTTAGAGAGTGGGGCTTCCGTGGTCATTTGACCTGCAGCTCGCTGCTGCTAAATCTCTCTCTCATGTCACAATATATTGCCTTTGAAAACGAAAGAAGCAAACAATGGATAATATAGTTGTAGATATGCTGTAGCGGAAAGCAGAAGAAGAAGGTAACGTCATTGCTAAAATACCTTCGGTCATTGGTATGTTCTCTTACATGACTGCTTTAATAAAACTAGAGAAGAACTATACGATGACGAAACGCACCGAACAATATGGTTTAATACAAATGTGCAATAAGTGTTTTGTTTTATGTTGGGTTTTTTTTTAAACCTATTTTTTTCATATTCTATTGTTGTTCCTTGATTTTCTTGGAAATGGCCCAAGGAAACTCCACGAAATTACATTGATCAGCCATCACTGAAAAACAAGAGAGAGAGAAAAAAAAGGGAGAGAGAGAGAAGGAGAAAAGAAAACAAGAAGAACATGTGAGAAAGAGAGAAAAAATAAAACAGAGAGAGAGAGAGAAAAAAAAAGAAAGGAAAAAAGAGAGAGAGAACAGAAAAAGAGAGAGATAATAAACAGATGGAAACAAAGAGAAACAGAGAGAGAGAGAGAAAAGAGCGTACACAGACACACAAAGAAAAATAGAAGATGAAGAAGAGAGAAAGGGAGAAAGAGAAAGCGGGAAAGAGAAAGAGATGGGGAGAAAAAAAATTGAGATAGTAAACAATAGACAACATTGCTTCACAAATAATTGGTGGTCGTTAAGAATAAATCGGTAATTGATTGAAGCAGACGTTTATCTCGAGATTAAATCATTACGTTGTTTTACGTTGTTTTACGTTGTTTTTGTTAGAATTGTTTTTTTTTGTTTTAATTATTGTCATTATTTTTTTTAATTATACATGCATGTGTGTATGTGTGAGTGTGAGTGTGTCCGTGTGCGTGTGTGTATTTTTGCAAAAGATCTCTTCAAATAAACTGCAAATTTATCATTTCATTCGCTCAAGCAGAACGTGTCAGACCTCTCAGAGAGAGAGATTGTGAGATTAATGTCTTTTTCCAGCAAATCATGGATGAAGTGAAATATATCTCCAAAAGAAAGCAAACTGAGTCTTGCAGATGGCTTACCAGGAATTTCTTTATATATTTGGGGAACTCAAATATTGAATATTACCTTATTATTATGGACATACGGAAGTAGAATGAAGATTTTTCAACGTTATATATAGTAGGCGCAGGAGTGGTTGTGTGGTAAGTAGCTTGCTTACAAACCACATGGTTCCGGGTTCAGTCCCACTGCGTGGCACCTTGGGCGAGTGTCTTCTACTATAGCCTCGGGCCGACCAAAGCCTTGTGAGTGGATTTGGTAGACGGAAACTGAAAGAAGCCCGTCGTATATATGTATATATATGTGTGTGTATGATTGTGTGTCTGTGTTTGTCTGACCAACATCGCTTGACAACCGATGCTGGTGTGTTTATGTCCCTGTAACTTAGCGGTTCGGCAAAAAGAGACCGATAGAATAAGTACTAGGCTTACAAATAATAAGTCCTGGTGTCGATTTGCTCGACTAAAGGCGGTGCTCCAGCATGGCCACAGTTAAATGACTGAAACAAGTAAAAGAGTATAAGAAAGTTGTTCTGCAATGGATGATCCAAAATCCTCTAAATCCTTTAAAACAAAAAGGAAGTGTTTGTCCTCAGGAAGAGAGGCCGGGTCAAAACAGTGGAAATTGGCCTTCATCCATGAACCTCTCTCAAAAAGATTAATAAATGATGATATCTAAAATAAATATGGCGAACAAAATAATCACTCATCAGTTATGCAGTAGGAAGCACACCTCACTGAAACTACAAGAAGTAGCAGCCAACTCCCTTAAATCACAAACTACGTTTCTTTAAAAATAATGGAGGTCATCTTTTATGGATGAATCCACCATATCTGAAAATTGTACTGTCATGGTTGTAACGCCTCTGGTTACAGGTTTTTATGATAAGGCATGTTTGAGCTAGATGACTACAACAACAACAATATAAACAACGTTTGGATCACCTTGATGTAGGTGATTCATAGATATTTTTTATTGAACACCTTAGAGTGTCGTGCTTTAATTCCTAACGGTTCATTCTTAGGAGGAAGTCTGTACATATAACTTTTGATAGCCGGATGGGAAGAAATTGTTCTAAGATCTGAAAACAGACAAAAGTACTTATAAGAGAGTGGATTACACTAAATAAATCGGGTAACATTTTAAGTCTACAAGCCAACTGCAAGAACAGTTTACCTGTACACAGTTTCCCCTCTAGCTACTTTCATTTACAAAGTCTCGGTCAACCTTTTGCTATAGTGGAAGACACTTTCCGAAGGCGTCGTGTAATTTTGGCATAAAGCAAATTTAGTGGAAGGGGTTAGCCGATTGTATTGAATTCAGTACTTGGTTGGTACTTATTTTAGCGATCCTGAAAGTATGAAAAACAAAGATGACCTAAAATCCTTCCAACAAGGTCTGATTGCTTCTCATCCATCAACAGTTGATTAAAAATAGCGTGGAAGTCAAATACTGGATTGAATTTAATCAGCTAAACCCTCTCCATGAAGTTTAAGTCTCTTGCTGATATTAGGAGCAATTGTTAAAAGACAATGGATTGGCAGAACTGTGAAAGCGCCGAGCAAAATGCTATGCTATGTGTAGTTATGGTGGAGGCGCGTGGCTTAGTGGTTAGGATGTCAGCATCATGATCGTAAGATTGTGGTTTCGATTCCTGGACCGGGCGACGCGTTGTGTTCTTGAGCCAAACACTTCATTTCACGTTGCTCCAGTCCACTCCGCTGGCAAAAATGAGTAACGCTGCGATGAACTGGCGTCCTGTCCAGCTGGGGAACACATACGCATTGAAACCGGGAAGCCGGGCCCATGAACCTGGCTAGGTTTTAAAAAAGGGCGCATTTATTATTTTTTATATGTAGTTATGACTCTTTACTTTCTAATCTCAAATCTCACCGAAGTAGACTTTACTTTTCATTTCCCTTGGATCCATAAAATAGAGTACCAGTAAAATACTGGAGTCCACTTAATGAATCAATTCCCTGCCCCCAAATCTCAGGTCTTGTGTTAATGCATTATTGTTGTTGCCGTTAAAATTATGCTTACGAATTCAACATATTTATTTGCGTTGCTTTATTAGCAGGTAAAATTATCTTTCATATACAACGATTGGATAGTTAAAAACTTAATAATTTATTAAACATTTAGAGATAATTCACTAATTGTATTAAAACACAAACTACGAATTTAATTACGAATTACTGTTGTTGTTCTTGTTGTTGTTGTTGTTGTCGTCATCGTCATTATCATCTTCATCTTCATCACCACCATCATTATTATTGGAACGCAATTACATGTGGATATTATGCTAATAATAGTTGTTACGTCAATGATGGTTATTATGTTACAAAGTTAATTTGAAGCGTTTGAAAAAATATTCCCAAAAAGGTAGAAGCGGTAAAGTACGGGCAAATTGTTTAACTCAAGATCAGCTATGATCGAACATATAAAAAAATAATATAAAGTGTTCTAGCCAAAGTATTTTATATTATTACTAGCAGTATCGCCCGGCGTTGCTCGGGTTTGTTTCGACCCTTTAGAATTGGAATTTTTGAAAAGTAAACATTTTGCATTATGTAGCTTGTTATTCTCTTTAAGTGAACATTTTTCTGGTTGAAATACACTGAAAAATTGCGGCACAGCAGTAAAAAAATCGTAAAAAAAATAGGGATTTTCATAGAAAAAACCACTTTTTTGATGCAAATAATTGTTGGTGTTAACATGGTCCGATTTGAATCTTTTCTTCTACGAAAGGAAGAGCACGCCTTCTTCTATCATACTCTCAATTCTGGTCAACTTGCGCCGCAGGGTCTCAGAGGAGATAGTGTTAGTTGAAGGCTACCAAACCTGCCATACACAGACAACTTCAGATTTATACTCTTTACTCTTTTACTTGTTTCAGTCATTTGACTGCGGCCATGCTGGAGCACCGCCTTTAGTCGAGCAACTCGACCCCGGGACTTATTCTCTTTGTAAGCCCAGTACTTATTCTATCGGTCTCCTTTTGCCGAACCGCTAAGTGACAGGGACGTAAACACACCAGCATTGGTTGTCAAGCAATGCTAGGAGAACAAACACAGACACACAAACACACACACATACATATATATATATACATATATACGACAGGCTTCTTTCAGTTTCCGTCTACCAAATCCACTCACAAGGCATTGGTCGGCCCGGGGCTATAGCAGAAGACACTTGCCCAAGGTGCCACGCATATATATGCCCTAATATATAGATTATTATTATTATTGTTATGTTTTTCCTTCTTTCTTCAAATTTTCTTCCGTTTCTCGCCGAGTGTTTTCCATACACCTAGGGCAGAGAAGGGCATTGTATGCATTCCCATATAACACGCGCAAATTCAAAGATAAAATACGTATTTAAAAATTAATAAATAAATAAATTCATGGATGGATGTTATTTTCACAGCGATAGTGCTCCTCTCAGTACATGAGCTGTTCCAGTTAATACGATTTTTTGCACTTCCTGTAGGGATGGTAAGTCTGGAATCATTTTCAAATAGGTTCCAGTACCTTTTTTTAATCATTCTTAGAGATCCTACAATCACTAGTACTGTAGTCGTCTTGAGATGCCACATTTTTTCAGTTTCTATTAGCAGGTCTTTATATTTACTAATCTTGGAGAGTACACAGCGTAAAATATGTGCGGAACCTAGCAACACTATTTTCTGAAGTTCTCCCACGTTAACACTGCAAGGAAGTTTGTTGAGCTGCTTATCAAGGCCCTTTTTAATTAGCCCTAACGCTCCAATCACCACTGGGACTGTGCTGTTTTTCATTCACCACATCTGGTCATTCTATTTCTAGGTCTTTGTAATTAAATAACTTCTCAATTTCTTTAATTTCTCTTTGATGCTACTGTCACATTTATCAGTAAGCATTTCTTATTCCTCCTATCTTTGATGATAATGTCCGGCCTGTTTACCTTGATTTATTTATCGGTGTTGATTGGCATGTCCCAGAGTACTGTTACAATTCTACTCCAAGCGTAACGAGAGGATGGGTTGCAAATTTGCTTGGATTCACATTACAATGCCAGTCAGAAAAAAGTGACAGTTGAACTTCAGCCCTTGCTTTCTAAAGCGATTTAGTGACAGATATGAGTGAAGATGAACTGGGTGTATCCTGGGTGTCGAAGAAAACAATCTAACAGTAATTTCATGAAATGTTTAGGTTGGAACAAGATGATTCAGGTTGGACGACTTCCAAAAGATTTTCGGGTGGTAGAACTTATTAGCTAGTTTGCATGTTGCAAGATGAGTAACTGTATTTCACTTACTTTCGTTACATTGCGAGCAGGAATGAATTTCAGCTATATCTAGCGAACGAGTATCCATCAGCGTGGATGACCATAAAGAGGTCGAAACCGTACTGTCTGGTGGTCTCAGGGCTAAAATAGAAGGGAGTTCATATCCTCTCCTTACGCTTGAAGTAGAATTGTTTCAAAGTTGTTTCAATGAGAGGAGACTTTCGAAAATGAACCCAACAAACGGTAGCCACACCATCTAGCAGCTCTGGTACCTGTGAAGATATTACATCTAAATAGCATGCCAATACATCATCAACCACAAACTACGCAGACATATCACTTCACTGGGAATGGGTTTGGACAAGACTAGAAACCTTCGCTTCCACTTGAGGCGAAATAGATAACGATTAAATTAAATTGCAAAATGTAACCCGAGACCGGCTCCTACCTATAGCCAGGCCGTATTACACCATCGAAGCAGTACAGATATTTTGCCATTTACGAGTAACCTCAATGGAAGCTGTTGCCTCTCAATTGGTTTATAAGACAAGCAGGACACATCACAATTGTAATACAGTCAAAAGTGTAGACTGGAACGGATACCAAGTATTTTGACTCTGATACGGAGACAAATGGACTTTAAGTCACTTTAAGTATTGTCGGGCAACAATAATGTTTATAATGAGAGGTGGACAGGGAGAGGGAGAACAAGGACGCGGAGGAGGAGGTGGAGGAGGAGCGAGTAGGAGGGTGGGAGGGGAGGGAAGGAGAAGCAGAGAAGAGCAGTGGGAAGAGCAGGAGGAGGAGGAGCGGGAGGAGAAGCGGGAGGACGAGAACCGGACGAAGGAGGAGGAGAGGCAGAGGCAGAGGGAGGAGGAGCGAGTAGAAGGGTGGGATGGTGAGAGGGAGGAGGAGGACGACGAGCGGGTGGAGGAGAAGGAGCGGGCGGACGGAGGAGAAGGAGAATGATGATGATGATGATGATGATGATGATGATGATGATGATGATGATGACGAGGAGGAGAAGGAGGAGGAGAGAGATAGTGATGACGACGACGAAAACGACGAGGAGGTTGTATATTTCTAGTATCTGGCTAGTAACAACTGTGTTTATATTGATATTGGGAAATTGGATCTAAAGAGGTTCAGATATTTGATAACCGGCAGCCATGATGATGACGAAATTAATGATAATGGCGATGATGAAGTGGCTGGGGCTGCTGCTGCTGCTGCTGCTGCTGCTGCTGCTGCTGCTGCAGAGGTCTTGGTGTTTGGTGGTGGTGTTGACAAACGAGTTTAGAAATTTAATAAAAGAGAGAGGTTAAGAAAAGAAATGTTGCACATTTGCATTGTTGTGTTATTTCTTTATATTCGCCTCTGTTTCCGCTTCCGACTACTTGGTCAGTTCTCGGAGCACGTGAAGCCATGGTGTCATCTCCGTACATGTGCACTTTTTTTCTTTAGCTATATACACATGCAGAGCACATACAAACGCGCGTGCGCGGACACGTGCATCCACAAATACACACACACACACACACACTCAGATAGATAGATAGATAGATAGATAGATAGATAGATAGACAGACAGACAGACAGACAGACAGACAGGTAGACAGGTAGATAGACAGGTAGATAGACAGATAGATAGATAGATAGATAGATAGATAGATAGATATAGATAGATAGATAGATAAACAGACAGACAGACAGTCAGACAGATAGAAAGACAGACAGACAGACAGACAGATAGACAAGCAAACAGACAGACAGACAGACAGACAGTCAGATAGATAGATAGATAGATAGATAGATAGATAGATAGATAGATAGATAGATAGATAGATAGATAGATAGATAGATAGATAGATGTGTCTGCGTGTGTGTGTATGCGCTAACATGTATGCCTGGATGTATATGTGTGTGCGTGTACCTATATATAAATGTACATATACGTGCGTGTATGTTTATATATATATATATTTATTCAAGAGCATGTACATATAAATCGTAGACCAGATTGATACTTCACTTTATTTTTCTCCTCTCTTTCTGTTTCACTCTATCCCACTTATCACTCTATCTCCATCTCACTACCTCTCCCTATCTCCCCCTATCTCTCTCTCCCTCTCACTCTCGCTCACTCTCTAGCTTTCCCTATACGTTTTTCTAACTCCTACTCCCAACACTACATCCGCTCCCTCACGTTATTAAACGCAATGTCACGCAGACTCACACAAATACACGCTCTCTTTCTCTCTCTCTTTCTCTTCCTCTAACTCTCTCACCCCCTCTCTCACTCTCTCTCTCCCTTCCGGTCACTCTCCAGCTCTTTATTAGACACACATCTATCTATATGTATATTTCTCGGAGACATCTATAAGCTCCAAGTAATAACACTCATTATGTTTCCCCAAATGTGAATAGCATTATATAAATTGCACGAAATTAGACTAATATTCACATGTTACCGTCCATATACGTACATGCACACAACACAAAACACAATTAAGACATGTACATATACTTTTATACATGCGTGTGTGGCGTGTGCATATCTATATGTGTGCGTGAGTGTGTGTATGCATACATGTATGTATGCAAGTATATACATACACATAAACACACACACATACATGCATATAAATATATATGCATATATACATATAAATATATATACATATATATATATATATATATATACAAATACGTGTTTAATATTTATGATATTCATGATATTCATATTTATGTCGATAGTTAAGTATAATTCTTAGATACATTCCTATATATACAAACATACATATACATGTATATATTATATGCATATACATAGATGCAAACATATACATACGTAATATAATATATATATATATATATGCGTAATTGTATCTATGTACGTATTTGTGTATATATAGATACAAACATCTACAGACTATATATATAATATTATATTACATATATTTATGTATATGCGTAAATGTATGTATATGTATATATGTTAGTGTATATATATATATATATATATATATATATATATATAATATATGTATACATGAATGTAAGTATATATGACAGCTTATCTATATAATATATATATATGGGTGTACACGATTAATAAAGCATGCGCACTTGTACGTATTATAAACGTAAAGCATTCTCAATGTTGACATGTATATATAGCAAATTGCGCATGACCGATTCCATGCAGTTAAATGCACACGAACACGCCCACATGCACACATCAATTGCACAGAAGCAGACCCACAAACATGCACGCTTTGAGATCGCGTTTATATACATATACATGTATATAAATCTACCTGTGTGTGTGTGTGTGGTGTGTGTATGTATATAAATTATAGAGGTTTTCATAGACAAGCATATATATATAGATATATATTTTTTATATACACAGGCACACAAACAGACGCGCACACACAACACAACCACAAACACACACACAGACATGTGCTCGTACACATTTATATACGTATATAATGAAATACGTGTTAGTGCTACAAATAGCAAAGAAACATTCGAAGTACATCCGACTCTCTAAAATCTCAAGAATGATTATACACACACACTCATATATATGCATATATATACAGATATAAATACATACAAAGAGACGTATCTTCTTGTATGTATGTATGTATGTATGTATGTATGTATGTATGTATGTATGTATGTATGTTTGTATGTATGTATGTACGTATGTATGTATGTATGTATGTATGTATGTATGTATTTATGTATGTATGTACAAGGTGTTCAAAAAGTCTCTCCGAAGAAAGTATTTTATTAGACAATAAATATTTATAAGATGATATAAGACTACAAAAAATATATTAGACTTCACGAGACTTGAAAAAACTTTCTAAGAGGTGTTGAAAGTGTCGTTTTCATTTTCAGTACATAAGTCGACTCTTCTACACATGTTTTGAAATATGTCTTGGAGAGTCAGGATAGAAAAATTTCACTGTGGAGAAACTTTTTGAAGACCGTGTTTAAATTATCTGGTCAATGTTGCTATAAGCCAGGCCCTGATCGTGAGTCGAAATTTTAAACTCCTGATAATTTATAATGATATTTTATGCTTTAATACCTCTAAGTTACGACTTAAACCAAGAAAATCTCGAAGTTTGAAATGAAAAGTGAAAAATAAAAAGTAAAATTATTGTGAATTCGTGGATTTTCGCGCGCATTTACTCATTTTCTTAATAGTGCGTATTGTATAATGATATTTTACGCAGATACTGTTCGATGGGGGAAAGTACAATTACATTGCTGAAATTAATCCACACATGCGCAGCTACAGATACGAGACGGAAGACAAAATTTATAGTTTCTGTCTTCAAGCATATCATTGAAAATACATACGCCATTTTAATTGTGATACATTTCAACAACTGACATAATATATGCCTTGTGATTCTCCCATTTTTGTTAGACTGTCTCTATACGTTTCTCTCTGACCAATCATAGAGTCATGTTTTAGGCCAACAAATGTTCAGTAGCGTGTGTTTCTACCATCCGTTATTGATAAATTTCCTTGTAATCATTTCGATGATGGACGCTACTGTAAACCGATTTGCTATTTTTTGATGTCAGGAAAATTAAATTAGAAGGCAAACGATTTTTGACAATATAAAACAGGTATATGAATTATATGTTTTGCAAATATAATATTTCGCTGGTGTAAAACACTTAGTCACGTTAACAAAGGGATGTTCGTTCGAGTCCCACGAGGATAAGAAAGCTTTCTTTAAAATGGTGGTACCCCAGCATGGCCACAGCTCGTGGGCTGAAACTAGATGAAATAAACAAAAATTTGGATTCCTGCTTCTGACTCGTGAAAATACCAGATTATATTGTCCACTATAATTCACCTTCTGCCCTCAAGTCCCATGCAATAATTTATAGCAATATTATTCGTTGTTTTAAAAATGTACAATTATATTATAAAGACTTCTTGATACAAACGTTATATTCAATACTTAAAATTTTGTACTCATTGATACAAACAAGAAAATATTTCACAAGTACCAGGGTTTTATTGATTCACCAATTAATAACGAGTATTTTGATCTAATTTGTCATCTAACTTCTCGCACAAAGCCATTTTCTTCGATATAACTTCAAATTTTAAGTATACTCCATTTACTATAATCTGTTAAATAAATTTGCAGTCTCCCAACTGAATACCAGTTGACCATTAACCTTCATAAATATATTCGAAATTAGATTTACATTTTACACTGTTACACAACTATTAGCTTTCTTTCTATGTTTTACGGCTTTCGTATGAGCTGTTGGAGTGGATTTATGTATGTTTGTTAGTATATGGTTAGCACACATGCAACTTCATTATTATATTTCCACATAAACCACTTTATCAATTTTTCTAACTTGCGTGTCATTATTTGTATTCGACTGCCGACTTTACATTCTGTGTTCAAATGTCGCTGAGGTCAATTTTATCTTTTCCTTTCGGGAACGATAATATCGATTTGTCTCCCTTCCTTTAAAATTACTGACCTTGTACCAAAATTTTAAATCATTATTTGTATCCGATTAAAGGTGGTGAGCTGGCAGAAACGTTAGCACGCTGGTCGAAATGCATTAGCAGTAATTCGTCTGCCGTTACGTTCTGAGTTCAAATTCTGCAGAGGCCGACTTGGCCTTTCATTCTTTCGGGGTTGATTAAATAAGTACCAGTTACGCACTGGGGTCGATATAATCGACTTAATCCGTTTGTCTGTCCTTGTTTGTCCTTTCTGTGTTTAGCCCCTCGTGGGTAGTTAAGAAATAGGTATTTCGTCTGCCGCTACGTTCTGAGTTCAAATTCCGCTGAGGTCGACTTTGCCTTTCATCCTTTCGGGGTCGATAAATTAAGTACAGGTTACGCACTGGGGTCGATGTAATCGACTTAATCCGTTTGTCTCTCCTTGTTTGTCTCCTCTGTGTTTAGCCCCTTGTGGGCAATAAAGAAATAAGAATCGTTAGCGCGTCGGGCAAAATGCCTCACAGCATTACGTCCGTCTTTAGGTTTTGATTTCAAAAAGCTTAGTGGCATTTCTTCTTCTTCTTTACGTTCTGAGTTCAACTTCCACCGACGTCAACTTCGTTCATGCTTTCGGGGTCGATAAAATAAAAGCTATTTGAGCACTGGGCTTGATGTAATGTACCACCCCTCTTTTAAAATTGATGGTTTTGTACCAAAATTAGGAAGAATCATTAGAGTTCGACTTGCCTATTTTAAGGACCCGCTAATAAGACAAAAGCTATTCTTATAGCCAGCGACTACACTGAATTCAATGAACGCCAATAGCATGGGCATTCTAAATACTCCGTATCATTTTAATTCCAACTCAGGCCACAAATTATAGATGGTGATATCATAGCTATGTCTTTATTTTTAATCTTTGAAAAATGTATTCTGTAATAGTATCTTCATGTTCACTTCCACTTAATTTATACATCAATGTAGCATAAAAATCATTTCTCCATGTATATTAACTGTAAGAAATATAATTATATATTAATTTCAGGAAAAAAATCCAACGAGATCATATTTTATATATTTTCAGAAATGAAATAATCTAATCTTGTCTATGCTAACATAACCTACAGCAGTGGCAGTTCGTAGATAAAATTGGTGGGGATGATGCTTCATAAAATTGTTAGCCCTTGTTTTAATATTGTGTGAAAGGAAACAAACATACAAAAAGAAAATTTATACATAAACTTGATCGATTCGCGATTTAGCCACTGCTGCGTAGTCTGTTTAATTTGTTCACTGAACCTCACCGTGAATTCCCACTTGTTTTTTCAAAAATCCCCCTAAATCACAAAATAAGGGGGGAGGATCTGCCCTATTTTTCAAATCCTGGTAATAACTCTATAGCTGGAAGCAGAATAGTAATCTAATTCTACACTTTATTACATTTCAAGAATATAAACGCGTTTTTAAGCACAACACGTGCGGAGTCAAAAAGAAACATTACTTTTCACCCAGGGTCGGTACTGTATGAACCACAATGCTCTCTCTCCCTAGCATGCAGCTTCCTATCTCGGGCATGTGAGCATGCGCACAACAGCCAAATACCGCGTCGCTGGAACTGTGAAGCGGACAGTTCTATACAAGGATTTTTGTATTTTTTCATAAACTAGGGGATGGCTACTGACGTTAAGCTTAAGGATTATGTAATGTGCAAATATAAAGAAAGAATTAAAGAAAAAAAGGACTCATTATATTGAATGTAATCGATAATATCGAGTGGAAATAGGGGGCGCTGCATTTCCGCAGTGCAGAACGTGTATGGGGAGGAGTGTATGAGCCGCTCAAAAATGTACGAGTGGTTCAGACGTTTCCAAGATGGCCAACAAAAATGTCGATATTGACGAACATTCTGAGAGACCCGCAACAAGCAGAACTGAGAAAAACATTGCAGATGTACCTGCAGCTGTGAAGGGAAATCGTCAAATCTCCATCCATGAGTTATCAGAGTATGTGCAGATTAGCTGCGGTTCAGTTCAGTCGATTATCATTGAATATTTGGTCAGGAGACGCTTGCCTGCCAAGTTTATACCTAAACTGCTTTCAGCTGACCAAAAAGACACTCGGGATTCAGTTACACAAGATCCACTTGATTGTGTCGAGAACGATGAAAGCTGTTTGAAGACCTTGCGTAAGACTCTGAGCAAGTAACGCCAAGATTTTCACATTTGATGAAGATTCTCTGCTGAACTTTCTCCGTCATTGTCACTTTCCTCAAGCACTGCTGTAAACAGAGGAAGTGAGCTAGAATGTTAAAACTTAGTGTGCATGCACAGCAATGTTTAAGGTCAATTCGTGTCAAGTGGCTTCAGTCTTCATGCTTTAGCTTCGTTACATTAGCAATATTCCGGATAGTGATCAGACCACGTACATACAGATATTATAGAAATTAAAAATTGCAAATGGAAATGGAATGCACCTATTACCTTTGCTTTATTTCATTTGTGTGTGTATGTACGTATATGTGTATGCCTTAAACATTGAAATTATTTCCCATAAAAACGTTGGCTATTTTGATCCAAAATTTGCCCCTGTAATAACATCCTACAATAAAATTAGTATATAATGTAATTCGAAAATATCGATCATTCTACTTATCTGTTCCGAAGCAAATAGAAAACTGATAATTAAGTATAATTAATGAGCCTAAATTTTCGTTTTCTGAATAATTGCTTGCTTGCAAGACTTTTGGTTTGAGAAATACCAATCTAATTTATGTTGGGACTTAAATCAAATATAATTTAGACAATTTTGCGCTCTTTACGGTTTCCGTGTACAAGTGCTTTCGGGTGAAGCCGGGCCAAACCGCTGAACCACCAGACCGATTCGATTGAAATTTCAGATATGCATTAGGTATGTTCCGAGGCATGTTTTAGTCATAACAACTGCTTCGATCAATGTTCGGTTTTCGCAAAAACTCGATTATAAAAAAATTGATGAAGCGTGTTGTCGAGGCAACCATCTTATCCGGATGCGGAAAAGGTGAGAATGTATTCATTCCAAGGATTCCTCTTACTCCCTCGGGAGCAAACATACCTTTCGCCTCCAGAAGACTGCAATTAGCGCTCTGGTCCAGCTTCACCATATCTGTCATCAAATCCCAGGGCCAGACTCTTTCTGTAGCCGGACTTCTCTTGGAAGAGCCTTGTTTTTCTCACGGCCAGCTGTACGTTGCATGCTTCAGAGTCGGCAGTAGAGACAGACTGTCTGAATTAACACGTCAGGGGAAGAAAAGAAACATTGTCTAGAACGAAGTGCTAAGTATTTGCCAAGGCTGGAGTGGGTACGTCATCGCCATGCATGCATATAACGGGGTACGATCAAATACTTTACTATTTTTTCCCATATCAAACGGAAGCATCAGAAAAGGGCGCCTGCCTCTCCACATTCTGTGGGTTTATGGAAGGCGTTGGTGTGGTGCTACAATGATGGCAAAGGGGTGGCGATTCGTTGCAGTTGCACTCTTTTACTCTTTTACTTGTTTCAGTCATTTGACTGCAGCCATGCTAGAGCATTACCTTTAGTCGAGCAAATCGACACCAGGACTTATTCTTTGTAAGCCTAGTACTTATTCTATCGGTCTCTTTTTGCCGAACCGCTAAGTTACGGGGACTTATTCTATCGGTCTCTATCGTGGAACCGCTAAGTTACGGTGGCGTAAACACACCACCATCGGTTGTCAAGCGATGTTGGGGGGACAAATACAGACACACAAACATACACACACACACATATAGATATATGCGCCGGGCTTCTTTCAGTTTCCGTCTTCCAAATCCACTCAGAAGGCTTTGGTCGCCCCGAGGCTATAGTAAAAGACACTTGTTGTCAAACAGCTGCTACAAACGGACCAGCGGAAAGGCAGGTTAGGTATCGCATATTTGAGGACATTTCTACGGTCGATTACCTCAAGTATGTTTATTCATAACATCAAAGTGACCAATTCAACGGAAAGGATACCAATTTACAAACGCATGGCGGATACGTGCTGGATGAACCTCTTGGGAGCAATCTGTCGCTCAAACTGTTCCCTCTTAGGAAACGCTGAAATTGTTCAACTCATTCGTTTATCTGTGAGCTTCATTCTATAGCTTCGTTCGCAAGTGTATGGTTCCAATCTGCGCTGGTCTGAAGAGTAAGGTGTCGAAATCAGAAGAGCATTGCGCCAAGGTGATAGGGATCAAAAAATTATAAGGCCTCATCTTTCTACAGTTGAACGGTAATTTATTAAGACCCGTGTAACGCCGGGTACTACCGCTAGTAATTTATATGGAATATTCCAAGTGCTTCATCAGCCTCAAGGCAGGCATTTTTGAAATTTCTTCAAATGAAGCTAAATAAAATGAGTTTGGTAAAATCTTTAGATTTAATTAAGCTATCGTCATGTCGGTATTTTGTGCATCTTGTTTACACATATTTCAGGTAGATCCAGTGAGTTTTGTATGATTTCTTGTAATATTTAAAAAGGATCATACAATTCGAAGAAATATCAGTCTAAAGTATATTAAAATGTTTGGAATCAGTCATTGATCTTGTTTCGAATACGTTTATTTAAAAAGTAGTGAATTGACGCCATTTTCTCTATTTCTCTATTTCCTTTTTCACTTACGTGCGCGCGAACACACATACACACATGCATGCACACACACACACACACACACACACACACACACACACATACACACATGCTCAGACGCTCACTCAGTCATTTTTACTCATTTTTGTTTTGAAGCTTATAATTAGGTTCGTTATTCTTTGCAGTTCCAGAGCTTTCTATACTGCGAAATATCTACTCCACCCTCCTTCATTCATATATACACTTGTACCACATCTCTCTCTCTCTCTTTCTTTCTTTCTTTCTTTCTCTATCTACCTATCTATCTAGCTAGCTTACCTTCTGTCTTATACATACTGATAATCTCTCTTTGGCGCTCTCCTTTTTCACAAGTTTTCTGCCTTTCTCTTTCTTCCTCGTTATGTATATAAATGTGTGTATATGTGTGTGTGTGTGTGTGTGGTGTCCATATCAACTGACTCTTCTGACAATAAACTCGACAAACATAGAACAGAGTCAAATACATACAATTCAGGAAAATGTCGGTAGGTGTGCAAACAACAAAACTCAAAGAACCACTACGTAGTCGCTCAATCTGCGAAAAGCAACAGCCAAATCTCTCTCATACTGCACCCTGTAGTTATGAACAGTGAAGGCTACATTAGATAATGCAGTCCGAGGTGAGCAATACACAAGAGAATTACAAGACAGATATGGTTTGTAACACTTTTGATCTTAATGTCTACTCGATCAGGACTTGACCTGGGGTTAAATAACAACAATAATAATAAAGAAAATACTTTGAGTGTCTGAAGTTTCTTTACGATAATTGTATTTGCAATAGATATCCAAAGCATAAACAAGTAACCCCCATGGAAACATTAGCTTGTTCTACCACCAACAGTTTTATTAAATGACATGGCCGTTCCTGAAAGCGAAATACATCATAACATCGACTGTGCTCTTGATTACTCGCTTTTCTCTGAAGTATTATTTATTCATGTAGTTTTTCATTTTCGTTATTAAAGTTTTTCTTCATGTTTTGTAAAGTCTTATTTTTGTCGGCCCTGGTGGCTAATAAAGAACGGATTATTAAAGTTCTTCGTGGTCTTCAATCTCTTCACAGAGGGACAAGGCTCTTCAATATCGAGTGAATTCATGAATTTATTCATGCTAGAGTGCGAAAGTAATGCGCAGATATATATATATATATATATATATAAATGTCGGTGCCCCAGCATGGCCACGACTAGTGAGCTGAAACTAGATAAAATGAAAAAAATAAAATGATATATATATATTTATATATATATAAGTTCAGTAAAATTTAGATTCAGTTGAATATGATAAATAAGTTAAAGACACCAGAATTTAGTATGGTATTATCCATATAATTCAAAATGGGGTGGTTACAATCAAAACAAGCATTATGTTTATGCATTACCTTTGGATATTCTTGTTGCTTATTTTGATTATATATATATATATATATATATATATATATATATATATATATATATATATATATATATATATATATAATTGCTTGTTAGCGAACACACACACACATACACACACACACACAGAGCAACACTCATACACACTAACACATACATACGCATTAACATACACAGATGCACAAACACACACACACACATATAATTCTTTGGCGAATTGGTTCTCGAAGTACACATAAAGCTATAAATAATGAGGTATGAATGTTATCATTCATAGTTTTATGTGTACTTCGAGAACCAGTTCCAAAAGAAAATTATTGCTCGTTCTCTCGAAAGTATATAAATTCTCATGACGTCAGCAATATATACATATGTGTGTGTGTGAAAGTTTGTATATGTGTGTATGCATGCGTTTGTTAGTGTGGGTACATATGTATATGTATATCTGTATATATATACATACACACACACACACATATATATATATATAAAATAATATGTGACAATTATACAATAGCCAAGATAAAACTCTGAGTTTCGGATGTCATGCGTGCATAAGGGCATATCCGTATATGAACGTGGTTCTACGCTTTGTATATTTCCTTATGTTTTTTTTCTCTGTGTGGCTACTTTTAACCATGTTTTTTCTTGTGCTTGTGCGTATATAGACGTATGTATGAACCTTTACGGTACGCGTGTGTGTGTATGAGTTTGTATATATATGCGTATACATTTGGCGAAAAATGTGAGTGAAGATGTGTACGTTTTCATAGTGACGTATACGTACGCACGTGGGTGCACGAACGCACATGTGAGCGTATGAGTAGGCATGCTTACGTGTTTACTATGAACTTTTAACCTTAATTTATATAAGTAGCGGAATTATAACACAGTAATTTCCCTTTGTATAACGGTCTTTTTTCATAGCGTTTTTCAGATGGCCAGATAACCGAAGAGACGGTGTTGTGGATTTCCACTTCGGCATCCGAAACTCAGAGTTTTATCTTGGCTATTGTATAATTGTCACATATTATTTTACAGATAAATTTCCTCTATTTACATAATATTGAGGTCTCTTTCTTTTATTATCTTACCGTTTTTACCCATATATATATATATATATATATATATATATATATATATATATATATATATATATATATATATATTAGAATGTTTGGAGGTGATGTACAGGTATTATATATTAGAAAAAATAAGGTACTCAGAAATTTGGATGGTTTTATATTTACAGATTTTTATTAATATGTCACATGTTTTTATAAATCATATATTAGCGCTTGCATCTACTTTAGTAGAATCTTCAGATTATATATCTGGAGATTCTACTAGAGTAGATGCAAGTGCTAATATATGATTTATAAAATCATGTGACATATTAATAAAAATCTCTAAATATAAAACCATCCAGATTTCTGAGTACCTTATTTCTTCTAATATAATATATGTATGCGTGTATGTGTGTGTGTATGTGTGTATGTATGTATGTATGTATGTATGTATGTATGTATGTATGTATGTATGTATGTATACATGGCATCCGTCAATTACGACGAAGCGGGTTCCAGTTGATCCGATCAACAGAAAACCCTGCTCGTGAAGCCAACATGCAAGTGACCGAGCACTCCACAGACACGTGTACCCATAACGTAATTCTCAGGGAAATTCATTGTGACATAGAATGCGACAAGTCTGGCCCTTTGAAATACAGGTACTACTAAATTTTTGCCAGCTAAATGGACTAGAGTGACGTGAAATAAAATGTCTTGCTAAGGACACAAAGCCTCGCCTGGAATTGACCTGAAGACCTACGACCGTGAGTCAAATATCGTTATCACTAAGCCATGCGATTTTAAGCCAAGTATAATCACTTCTTGAAAAGGAAACTGAGAAATTCTGAAAACCGTGAATATGAATTTAGCAACTCTATTGTTCCAACCCAATTCTGAATATGAATAATAAAATACGAAATTATCAAAATATAACAAGCTATACAAGAACGTGGCAATACATTTAATGAAACACCTGTAAAAGAAAGCCGTTCCCCATATGTACGAATACACATTCAAGCACACACACTTGTGTGTGTGTGTGTGTGTGTGTGTGTGTGTGTATCAGGTTGAGTAAAAAGTAAGCGACGTTTTGAACCATGAAAAATTTGTACCGAATTTTGCTGAGTTTTGAATTTTTATTATTTTTAGACATTTTTTGGCATTTGTCTGATAATACAGACTTGCCCAAATGCATCGATAAATTAACATTGGTTTTTTTTTTCGCCGTTGTTACAATCATCTGAAATGGAACTGTCAAAGCGCGATATTCGAGCAATTTTGCTATTCAACTTCAAAAAAGGACGTAAAGCTGCTGAAAGTGCACGCGATATCAACAAAACGTTTGGTGAGGAAATGATCAGTGAGTGGTCAGCTCGAAAATGATTTAAACGGTTTCGCAGTGGAAACCTGAGACTTGAAGAAAGTGAGCGTAGTGGACGTCCATCTGTCATCGATGGTGGTCAATTAAAGACCATCATTGAGAAAGATCCACATAAAACCACTCGAGAACTGGCAAAAGGACTTCAAGTTAGCCAGAAAACTGCCTGTAACCATTTGCATGCGATCGCAAAATCAAAACAGCTCGGGAAATGGATACCACACGATTTGAATGAAAATCAGAAAATGTTCAGATATGAAATTAGCTCGTCGCTCCTTCTCTGTAACCACACCGATCCATTCCTCGACTTTATTGTAACTTGCGATGAGAAGTGGATTCTGTACAATAATAAAAAGCGTTCTTCGCAGTGGTTGGACCAAAATAAAGCACCGAAAATCTTCCCTAAACCCGAGCTCCTCAAAATGAAGATTATGGTGACTGTTCGGTGATGTACTGCTAGACTCATCCACTATAACTTCATAAAACCCGGGAAAATCATTACTGCAGAAACATATTGCCATGAAATAGCCAAAATTAAACGAAAAAATGCAACTCCTCCGTCCCAGACTGGTCAACAGAAGAGGGTCAATCATTCTTCATGACAATACTCGACCATACATTTCACTAGTGACGCTCCAGAAGTTGTGTAAACATGGCTACGAAGTTCTTCCCCACTCAGCTTATTCCATAGACGTTCCTACTACCGACTACCACTTTTTCAAGCACCTTGATGGTTTCCAGCGAGAGAAGGAGTTCAAAAATCAAACTGATGTTGAAAGTACATTCAAGGTCTTCATCAGCTCCAGAACACAAAAGAGACCATTGCTTGATAAGGCATCCTTCAAAAGTAGAGAAGTGAAATGGTTGACCATATAAATGCATAATCATACTGGTGCAAAATTTAAACATAAGTTTTCAGTAACTTAAGAACCAAATGTTTTACCTGCAATTATGTACCCTGCACCTGTGTAAGGATAGAATTTCACTAAGAATCCATCTGGTCTGTGTCGTTGAAATGCAGACATTGATGTATTTTCTCAAGCGTATTTCTAGACGTTGAATGACTAACTAAACGGTTGTTTGAATCGGATCTAGTCTCCCAGTACAATCTTCTGCAGGGTAGTTTATTGTACCCGACAATTCCAAAATACTTGTAAAGCTCCTCAACAGACAAAGTTGACTGCAAAGCTCCCTTTTGTGCGGCATATTTAACGGTTTCTCTGCAAATACGATTCGTAATATCATTAGAGAAGCACTCCTTGAAGACGTCAGTTGGCTCACACTTGTCCCTAAATTTTGTTGTAATCGAAGGTTCAGTTACACTGGAATCACTGTCATACTTTGCAGAGGATTGTTTCAATGGCTTATTATTCCATTTGCGAGAAATTTTCATTGCGCGCGAACAGTACTTCTTAGCAGGAATTGGTGTCACCTCCTTGTCTACATCGAGAACCTCAACACTAGCTTTACTATAGGCTCAAATCTCACCTTTCTCTGAAGGAATACCTCTACCAATGTGTTATGGTGAAATCCTGACACCCAAGTGGGATAGTAAGTCAACTGTCCTAAACCGTATACAGGCGCATGCGCACTGTCAGTGAGAGACAACATGGTGTGTGCAGGCGCTTTATGTAGACAGTCATAGAAGCCGTCGAGAGGAGACAATTTTTGTTACGTGTAATTTCAGATTTATATTTGTTTTGTTATAAGCTTGTTATAAGTCCACGTTATAAAATGGCATATACAGTGAGTTCAAAGGAGGACATAACAGTGTCGACGACACACAACACAATGTCTTGCAATTTTGCTGAAGATTCTTCGCAGTCATTTGAAGCATCATCTTTATCTGAATCGTTGCCATCGTTTAGTGGACGAAGTACCAGTTGAAGCTCATTAGCATTATCAATTTCCTCAATAAAATATTCAGCATCACCACCAGATTCGATTATATTTAGGATTTCTTCAGTGCCTCTTTCACTACCGAGTTTTCTCTTAGACATATTTAACGATCTAGAAATAAGAATTAGATATATTTCACTTACCCTTATGCAAACATTAGTTTGCTAGGAAATAGGTTACTTTCTTATGAATAAAATAAATAATAGATATAGAAAATTTAAGATTCAAGAGCAAAATATTTTAATTTACAATAGTCTTTTGGCTTATTGTTTACAAAATCAACGATTGTATGTTCAACTACATTTTGAATGAAACGTACACACGAATTCCCAGCTTATGTTTTATGATACGCACATATACAAACGTTAATGAATCGAAACTTTATTTACACAGATTACTAAGACATGTTTGGCTTGCAAAAGAAATGTATACTTAATAAAAAATACAAAAGCAAAATAAAATATTACAAAACATTTAAAGCATACAAATAAAAAACTTACCACCGGTAGCACTTCTTCCTCACTTCAAAATTTGATACTGAAAGAAATGAGTCTAGCACAATGTATAAATGATCAAAGTGTGGCTTTGATGCCAAATATTGCTAGATAAATTATTATTCTTTATCTTCAGAAAGGCTTTTGATGCCTGAAGTTATGAAATTATTTTATATGAACATTTTCGTTTGAAACAAAGAAGCGTATGATAAAATTATATGTTGGGCATTGATGGGTTAATTAGGGGACCTAAACTCAGAACACTTATGACATGCATGGTTGTAGACATGTTAACGAATACATGCACACATATATATATATATATATGCAGGGTGGGGAAGCAAAATTTACAATATTTTGAGGCAGGGATTGAATGACAGTGTATGACATATTTGTTTATTGAAAGTCATGAGAATTTATTTGCCACAAGAAAATTTACATAGAAAATGCTTTTATTCTATGTGTCCTCCTCCTTTCTCAATAACTGCCTTCACACGCTTCCTGAAACTTGCACAGGTGTTGCTCAAATGTTCGGGAGACAACTTCTCCCATTCTTCTTTAATAATATCTTTAAGAGAGTCGACATTGCTGTGTGATGTTCTATTGGTAGCATGTTCTAAAACGCCCCAAATACCATAATCCAGAGAGTTTAGATCTGGGCTAGAAGGCGGCCATAAACATGAGTCCAAAAAATTACTAAAGCTGGATTTGCAAAAATCTTGTATTTTGCTAGCTGTGTGGGCTGGAGCACCATCCTGGGTCCATACATAATTACCATCTGGGTAGTTTGCTTTAAGCCATGGCAATACCACGTATCTCAGAGTCTTGTAGTAAGTATTAACATTAATCTTTTCATCAGCTTTGTAGAATTTTATAGGCATTTTCTTTCCATCGGAAGCCACAACACCAAAAGCCATAACTTGAGCAGGACCTTTTGTTGTGAATATCCCCTTCACTTCAGCTGTTGATTTTGCGATAAACCTGTCATTTCTGCTGTTCAGAACAGCATCGACAGTAAAGATCTTTTCATCTGAAAAGATCGTTACAATGGAGGACTTTTTCTTGAACCATGTAATAATATTCTTGCACCTCTCCAATCTCTTTTCCTTCATAGCTGTTGTCAACAAATGTTTTGGTGTTCTTGTGTAAGATTTTAACTTCAAATCATATTTTACAGCATTTCTAATGGTTTTGTTGTCTACCTCAAGTTCAATTGCCATTTTTCTCATGGATTTGGTTGGATCCTTTGGGATTTTGGATTTGAGAGTTTTAATAAAAGCTTTGGTACGTTTTTTGTTGATTCCTCAACTTCCAGACTTCCTCGTAATAGTTTTGCTCATAGTCATTCTATTCTTTACATTATAAATAGTCTTTATGGACACTACAATGTGTTTTGAAATCTCTTTTGGTGTGACGAGTGCATTCAGAAAATCACACATTCTTTGACTTTTGCTTTCCTGATTACTCATATGGGCAAAAGTTTCTGAAAAGGTAAGGATAATAGTGTTAGGTATGAGTATGACATCAATATATGCTAGGTTTCAAAACAATTGACTTAGTGCCTCCAGAGAAAAAACAACTTAATGTTCATTGTAAATTTTGCTTCCCCACCCTGTATATATATATAATATATATATATATATATATATATATATATATATAGAAAGGTTGAAAGAGAGAAAGATAAATAGTACGTGTACATGCATATATAGACATGTATACATAAATATATACATGTGTCATGTGTATATATATATATATATATATATATATATATATATATGCATACATATAAAAATGTATATACGTGTATATTTTTTTACTTGTTTCAGTCATTTGACTGCGGCCATGCTCGAGCACTGCCTTTAGTCGAACAAACCGCCCCGGGACTTAATCTTTGTAAGCCTAGTACTTACTCTATCGGTCTTTTTTGCCGAACGACTAGGTTACGGGGACATAAACTCACCAGCATCGGTTGTCAAGCAATGGTAGGGGGACAAACACAGACACACAAACATACACACACACACACATAGGCTATAGTAGAAGACACTTGCCCAATGTGCCACGCAGTGGGACTGAACTCGGAACCATGTGGCTGGTAGGCAAGCTACTTACCACTCAGCCACTCCTGCGCCTAAAATATGTGTATATTTTTTCTTCTTTCTTTTATTCTTTTACTTGTTTCAGTCATTTGACTGCGGCCATGCTGGAGTACCACCTTAAAGGGGTTTTAGTCGAAGAAATCGACCCCTGGTATATTCTATAGGTCTCTCTTTCTGCACCTCTAAATTACAGGGACATAAACACGCCAACACCGACTTTCAAGCGGTGATGGAGAGACTGAGACAGACACAGACACAAAGACGCACACACTTAAATATATTCATATAAAACGGGCTTCTTTCAGTTTCCGTCTACCAAATCCACTCACAGGATTAGTTACTGTGACGTAAACATACCAACACCGGTTGTCACATGGTGATGAGGGGTACAAACAGACACAAAGACACACACATACATATACTTAAACATACATACATACATACATATATACACACACATATATATATTTAAAATTATAATTAAGGGTATCTAAGAGATAACACCATGCTAGTAATAGCAGCCAAAACCTGACTCTAAAACCACATTAACTGTTCATACAGCACCAGGAGAGAAGGCAAAGAGACAAAATAAACTAGCAAAAAATTACTGTATAATTCCAGATCCTGGATTTCTGGATCTGCATAAGAAATGCTTTGCCTTCATAAGCGGAATATACACAGATAGCACATAAATACAAATATATATATATATATATATATATATATATATATATAATATATATATATATATATATATATAATATATATATATATATATAATATATATATATATATATATATATATATATTATATATATATATACAACATACGAATACTTACATATACGAACATATACATACATATATATGCACGTATGTACACGACCAGTTTAAATTGCCCGCCTAAAATTCCTCGTGCAATATGGTCAAAATACCACCGCAGTGAATACAATGACGAAATAAATTTAAAATTTATATAAATAAGGATAAGGTCGTTAATTTAAATATCGATCTTATAAGGTGGATAGCATGGGAATAAAAACCTCAAAGGTAATAATTATTATTCAAATTATAATTAAGGGTATCTAAGAGATACCACCATGCTAGATATAACAGCCAAAACTTGACTGTAAAACCACATTAAATGTTCATATAGCACCAGGAGTGATGACAAAGAGACAAAATAAACTAGCAAATAAATAACTGGATAATTCCAGATCCCGGATTTCTGAGTCTGCATAAGAAATGCTTTGCCTTCATCAGTGGAATATACGCAGATAGCTCATAAATACAAATATACATATATACAACATACGAATACTTACATATACTAACATATACATACATATATATATATATATATATATGTGTGTGTGTGTGTGTGTGTGTGTGTGTATGTGTGTGTGTGTGTGTGTGTGTGTGTGTGTTTGTATATTATGTGTTTGTATATTAAGTCTGTGCAGTCGTTTACTGCCTCACAGTAGAATATGATGAAGTTGGCACTAATGTAAGGGATAAGTAGTGGATGTTTTATATGTCACTTTAGATTTAATTACAACTTCTCAACAACCTACTCCACTAATTTCAGTTTGTAAATGGAATAATCCATGCTTGTTGTTATTCTATCTTAAACGTCCAATTAATCAAATGCGTACGTGCGTGAAAACTCACTTGTGCGTGTGTGCTTGCGTATATGTGCATGTATACGCACGTGCTTGAGTGTATTTGTGTATGTGCGTGTCTTAACGGTGACGGAGATGTTATCATTTATGATATGTTCGTATCAATAGGAAAGATCCGTCACGACTTAACACACACCCATACTTATGAGCTGCATCGCGTTGAAATTCGCGAATATACAGGGTGATTCAAAAGTCTTCATACATAGGAAAAAAATTTTTTTTATCAGTAACAGTTTATAAGATCCCCTAGATTCCCTGATTTCACCCTTCTTGGTTTCTATCTTTGGGGTCATTTGAAAGGCATGGTGTATCAGTGAAGAATAAAAGGCATAAATCATTTGAAGGAACGCTTCACCAACTCATTTGCACACGTATCACCAGATGTGCTATTATGAGTTCACAATGAGTGGGTTAAACGTATTGCAATGTCTATTCAAAACAATGGTAACCATATAGAGCCTGTTATATATTAAAAAAACTGTTCTTATAAACTGTTTCTTATAAAAAGATAAATTATTTCTATTTACAGCGACTTCTGAATCACCCTGTATGTGTGTGTATATATATATATATATATATATATATATATATATATATATATATATATATAGGCGCAGGAGTGGCTGTGTGGTAAGTAGCTTGCTTACGAACCACATGGTTCCGGGTTCAGTCCCACTGCGTGGCACCTTGGGCAAGTGTCTTCTACTATAGCCTCGGGCCGACCAAAGCCTTGTGAGTGGATTTGGTAGACGGAAACTGAAAGAAGCCCGTCGCATATATGTATGTATATATATATGCGTGTGTGTGTTTGTCCCCCTACAATTGTTTGACAACCGATGCTGGCGTTTTATGTCCCCGTTACTTAACGGTTCGGCAAAAGAGACCAATATAATAAGTACTGGGCTTACCAAAGAATAAGTCCCGGGGTCGAGTTGCTCGATTAAAGGCCGTGCTCCAGCATGGCCGCAGTCAAATGACTGAAACAAGTAAAGAGTAAAGAGATATATATCACAAAAACGCAAGAGGACGGTAAAACATCTGGACAGATAAACGATGCAAAAGACGGAGAGGAAATACAACAGAAGAACAGTAAAAAAAGGACAGGTCATTCGTGACTTTCTTTCATTACTACCAGTGGCATAGCGTGTAGAAAAATTAGTCAATAGACTATATATTGTTCATATAAAATACAGTGTACATTTAAACACATTAAGAGGTATCCATCATAGGACTACTTTACGCTAGAAGCAACAGCTAAAGTCCAAACGATTAATATATATATATATAATATATATATATATATTATTATTATTATTATTATATTTTATTATTATTATTATTATTATTATTATTATTATTATTAAGATATATGTTTATTATCTATTTTCCATGACACCGGTCCAGACTCAGGAGCCCCTTTCTAGTGAAGAGGAGGCTACCTTCTGTGAAGGAGAACCCAACTTCTTTGTGAAGGAACCTTCTCCAACATAAATTAAATAAGTTCACAGCTCTTTACAAGGCTAACAAATATCTCAATCAACACCTACATGATATACTCCAAGACTTTCCAGACTGTACTGCCGGGTGGGAAATGGGAATAGGAAGTCACTTCAGGAATCCTGAAGAGGATAGAATATTGGAATAAATTTCTGAATAACATTACATGGTGTCACATGTCACAAGCCACAGGACAAAAGTGGGATCTCGCCCACCCAATGTAAACCAAGAGCTCTTTACGCCAGATCCTGAGACCTCCAGTTATGAATAATAGAGGAAGGGCGTAAACAAGTTATTTAATCAGTAAAAAATGGGTTGTCCTAATTAACACTTCCATTTTAGAACAAATCTGATTTTCATTATCGTATGCTTGTTAAGGCCGCAAGCTGGCAGAAACGTTAGCACGCCGAGCACAATGCTTAGCAGTGTTTCGTCTTACGCTACGTTCTGAGTTCAAATTCCGCTGAGGTCGATTTTGCCTTTCATCCTTTCGGAGTCGATAAATTAAGTACCAGTTAAGTACTAGGGTCGATGTAATCGACTTGCCCATTCCACCCAAAATTTCAGGCCTTGTGCCTATAGTAGACAAGATTATTGTATGCTTTTTTGGCAATTTTGTTGTTTTTGTGAATTTATAACTTGCCCCATATTTAATTATTCAATGTCTTTCTATTCTCCCTCCATCTTCAGATAACTTGCTTGCTCCATCGCACAAGACTATGTAAGTCCTCTGTTTAATCTTCATTGTATTTTATTTTATTGTAACTTTCGAGTTCTTGTGGCTAATAAAGAAACAATGTGGATACCTGGCAGATCCTCAAAAACGATAGGGATGTTGCCTTGCAGCATTTCTCTCCGCTATTTGAATTCTGAGTTCAAATTTTGCCGTGCTCAACTTTGCTTTACATCTTTGATGTAATCAACAAGCCCCCTTCTACCAAAATTTCAGACCTTGTGCCATCGGCATTATTGTATGCTTAAGGCGGCGAGCTGGCAGAAACGTTAGCGAGCCGGGCGGAATGCTTAGCGGTATTTCGTCTGCCGCTACGTTCTTAGTTCGAATTCCGCCGAGGTCGAATTTGCCTTTAATCATTTCGGGGTCGATTAAATAAGTACCAGTTACGCACTGGGGTTGATGTAATCGACTTAATCTGTTTGTCTGTCCATGTTTGTGCCCTCTATATTTAACCTCTTGTGGGTAGTAAAGAAATAGGTATTTCGTCGGCCACTACGTTCTGAGTTCAAATTCCGCCGAGGTCGACTTTGCCTTTCATCCTTTCGGGGTCGATAACTTAAGTACCAATTACGCACTGGGGTCGATGTAATTGACTTAATCTGTTTTTCTGTCCTTGTTTATCCCCTCTGTGTTTAGCCCCTTGTGGGTAGTAAAGAAACAGAAATAGGTATTTCGTCTGCCGCTACGTTCTGAGTTCAAATTCCGCCGAGGTCGACTTTGCCTTTCATTCTTTCGGGGTCGATTAAATAAGTTCCAGTTACGCACTGGGGCCGATATAATCGACTTAATCCGTTTGTCTGTCCTTGTCCGTCTCATCTATGTTTAGCCCTTTGTGGGTAGTAAAGAAATAGGTATTTCGTCTGTTTTTATGTTTGAGTTTAAATTCCGCCGAGGTCGACTTTGCTTTTCATCTTTTCAGGATGCATACTGGCTGGGGTCGATCTAATCGACTGGTTCCCCCACCCACTCAAATTTCAGGCCTTGTGCCTATAGTAGAAAGAATTATTCAGGATCTTAGGGCTGCGAGCTGTCTGATCGTTAGCACGTTGGGCAAAATGTTTAGCGGCATTTTGCCCTTCTTTATGTTCTGGGTTCAAATTCTGCCGAAGTCCAATTTGTCTTTCATCCTTTCGGGGTCGATAAAATAAGCACCAGCTGAATATTAAGGTCGATGTAATCGACTATTCCCTTCCCCCTAAAATTTCAGTCTTTGTACATATAATAGAAAAGATTATTATTCAGGCACTTAAGGTTCGGACTGGCAGAATCGTTAGCATGACAGGCAAAATGCTTAGCGGCATTTCATCCGCCTTTGCGTTCTGAGTTCAATTTCCGCCGAGGTCGACTTTGCCTTTCATCCTTTCAGGGGTCGATTAAATAAGTACTAGTTGAGCACTGGGGTCGATTTAATCGACTTAATCCGTTTGTCTGTCCTTGTTTGTCCCCTCTGTGTGTAGCCCCTTGTGGGCAGTAAAGATATAGGCATCTCCTCTGCCTTTACGATCTGTGTTCAAATTCCGCCGAAGTTCAATTTGCCTTTTATCCTTTCGGGCTCGATAAAATAAGCACCAGTTGAAAATTAAGGTCGATGTAATCGACTATCCCTTCCACAAAATTTGAAACCATAATTAGCCAGGCTCTGAATTTTTTTTTTTTTTTTTTTTGATATTTACTCTACTCTAACGACCACGGATCTGTGTATCTAGAGTTATTATTTTTCAATTAACTCTTAATTGTTAATTATTGCTTCTCCATTCTCCTCAACTTTTTGTTATCTCAATATCTATTTTCTGTTTTCTTGCTTGAAGATAGAAAACTTATGTGTGTGTGTTTTCTTTATTATATTCCTACAGTGGATATTTTACAATTATTTTCGAGTTGCCGAAGACCTGTATATCTCTCTCTCTTTCTATGCGTTGCAAATATAATCATTCTCTTTTAGAGTTAGGGTGATGTATTACAAATGCAGTTAATATATTTCATGCCTTCTGGTTCAGTTTCATTAATTTATTTCACACTCTACAATATTACAGCAATAACTATCACTATAATATCTATAATAATAGTAAATCCAGAATTTTACTTGACCTGAGAACATCTGTGGAAACGGAAATAATTACATTGTGGAAGATTCAGTCCATCCATGTAATAACGCACGAAGCTATTTAATTCACTTCAAATTCTAAATTTATTTAATGAGATATCAACATTTTTGTCTCAGGCAGTTTTCCACTGTCTTTTCGTTTTTATTCTTTACTTGCTGCAGTTATTGGACTGCAGCCATGCTGGGGAATCGATTTTGGTCGAATAAGTCGATTCCAGTTCTTATCTTTAAGTTTGGTATGTATTCTGTTGGTCTCTTTAGTTAAACTATTAGTTTTAGGGACGTAAACAAACGAACGCCGATCGTCGAGCGGTGGGGGAACAAATACAAATGCAAAGACATACATACAAATAAATACGTGTGTGTGTGTGTGTGTGTGTGTGTGTGTGTTTAAGATGGGCTTCCACACAATTTCCATCTGCCAGATTCATTTACAAAACATTGGTCCGCCCGGGGCTATAGCGAAATACATTTGCCCACGGTGCCACAGAATATGACTGACCCTGAAAGCATGTGGTTGCAAAACGAGCTTTCTAGCCACACTGTCATGCCTATGTCTACAGTGGGGGTGTGTTAGTGATCAGGTTACCGCTGCGCGACGAAAAGTTTAATACCTCGTGAAATAAATCCTAGGTGAATTTTAACGCTTTGTGTGATATTAAGTGGTTAAAATGGATTGCCATGATGTAATAGGAATGTTTATTAATTATTTATTTGCATTTAGCTCTTTTTATGAAAATAAATATTTATGAAAATTAATTGCTTTTATCTCTATTTATGAAGATAAGTATTTGATTTTAGTTCTAATTTGTGAAGACTTGTAGCCTCGGAGTTAAGGCGTTGGGCTCACAATCATAGATTCATTTCTGGACCGAACGTTGCCTGCCCCAGGTATGTGTACTAGCCGACTGTTGGCTTGAACCTTTTCCTCCAGCTTTCATATCCTCGATTTCTTCCCAGACCAAAAGAAGGGAAGCTAAGAGGATATCTATGTCTGCTCGCGATATAGATATCTAAAACTATATCTAAAATATCTAAAACTATTAACGAAAGTGTGGTATAAGTCACCAGGTCATACTTGTTTGCACGTGATGACTAAACAAGCAAAGCACTGTTTTAAGCTTTAAGAATTAATCTAATACATCTTTATCATTCCTTCGTAATTTTTTCTTCATTTGTACGTGTTGTAATATAACTAGTTCATTAATTTCTAAGTATTTGTAAATCCGTATTTGATCTCTGTTTATTTTTTTGTTCTTTTCTTTTTTTTCGGTCTATTTCTTTAATACGATTTTAATGGTTCTTTTATTAATTTCCTTCTATTCGAGGTTGCTCTGGCACATTTTTCTTGAAGAGAAATTAATTTCAGTAACTAGCGAATTCGTGTACTGTCTGTAACGGAACCACCTGCAATATACAACTTCAGACCATTTATATATATATATATATATATATATATATATATCTATATATATATATATAAAGGGAAAGTTTACGAAAATAAAACAAAACGAAGGCAGGTGGTGTACAAACAAACAGATGTATTAGTATAGCGCTCAGGAATAGAAAAAGTCTTTTACGTTTTGAGCCTACGCTCTTCTACATAAAGATACACAGAAAAAAAACAAGGAGAGAAGCAAGGAGAGAAAAAAAAGGTGTGTAGTAGCTAACGATCTATATATATATATACACACACATACACACACACATACATATATATATATATATATTATATATATATATATATATATATATATATATGATAAGAAAATTTGTTTGGTAAAGCACGTGGGTGAATATATAAGAAAATAGTAAAGTGTGAAAAAACGACAGAAGGCTTAAATGTTAAAAAATATATATATTTGTGTCAAAATGTCTGGAGAATATTGGAAAAATTTTTTTTCCTTTCCTTAAAATGACATAATTTAAAAAATTTTTAAAGAAATTACCGGTTTCGCGTGTAGCTTTTCAAATTTCTTGTGACGTTATGTTTATATTGCATGGAATTATCGTTGTTTTTATTTCCAGGAGATTTCTAAATAAGGGGAGGTAGTGAGTGATTTTTTCCGGTGTAGGGAGATAATCGCTTAAAATTTTTTTTCCCCTTTTCCTTGTTAATTTCTCTGTGTCAGTATGTTCGGATGGTTGAGTCTGGGTTTGTACTTTTCAATGAAGAATGTTTCCTTGTTCAGTTCATTTGTGTTGATGATCCGAAAGCACATTGGTAAAATGGGAAGATTAAAAATTGTGGCAGTAGTTGCTTTGCGCATTTCTCAATGTGCTCACTAAAAGGTATCATTCTATATTCTGGGAATGCAATCTGTTGTCGATGCAGTGTGCATCTGCGCCTGAGTGATAGTCCGTGGAACCCACGTAGTCTTGGTGGCAGCCCGAGCATTTAATAACAAATTATGTTTTCAGAGGCACAAGTAAAGTTAGATTTGATCTTAAATTTCTGTCCCTCTTTAAAGAAGAATTCTGATCCTTCCAATAGGTTAGGACATGTTGCACAGTTCGATCTACCACATTTTTTTACTTTTGCATCCGTAATTTTAGAAGACAATTTTGCCTTTGTGAGAATCTTTTTAAGTGATTTAGGCTGTTTGTAGCTTTTAATGATTTGGTGTATGTTTAGAATTTCCTTTAATTTTGGGTTTTTTATGAAGTATTGGTAAATTCTGGGTGATGATGGTGAAGGCTTCTTTGTTTCTGGGGTTGTATGTAGATATGTAAGGTAGTATTTTCGGGGAAGGTGTGTTGTTGTGTTGACTTTTCTTAAAGTTTCTATGTTGATTTCTGTTGCACGTCTGATCCCATCCTCTATGAGTTGAGCTGGGTAATGTCTGTCAATTAGGGTGTTTTTGAGTTCTTGCAGTCTAAAGTTCCTGGTATTTTGTTCTGACACTATTGTGCATATCCTTCTTGCAAGGTTGAAGGGGATGTTTGTTTTAGTGTGTCTTGGGTGGCATGAATTAAAAAGAAGGTATTGTTTGGCGTCTGTGGCTTTGTAAAAAATGTCTGTTTCTATTTTAAGGTTAATTTTTTTAATTAGTATATCCAAGAACGGGAGCTCCTTTTGGTTGTATTCCATTGTGAACTGTATATTGTGAACTGCAGTTGTAATAATGGATACATCATACTACAGAAATCTTGTAATTTCCTTGCTTGATGAAGACCTACATTATGAAAAAATTACCAACTACACCCCACAAAAAATAATGAAAACTCTATCTTCACTAATTAAAACCCATGAAAAGGAACTGACAACCAAAGAGATTGATTTCCTAACAAACTTTAAATTAACCTTAAAAAAATTAACCTTAAAATAGAAACAGACATTTTTTACAAAGCCACAGACGCCAAACAATACCTTCTTTTTAATTCATGCCACCCAAGACACACTAAAACAAACATCCCCTTCAACCTTGCAAGAAGGATATGCACAATAGTGTCAGAACAAAATACCAGGAACTTTAGACTGCAAGAACTCAAAAACACCCTAATTGACAGACATTACCCAGCTCGTGCAACAGAAATCAACATAGAAACTTTAAGAAAAGTTCAACACAACAACACACCTTCCCCGAAAATACTACCTTACATATCTACATACAACCCCAGAAACAAAGAAGCCTTCACCATCATCACCCAGAATTTACCAATACTTCATAAAAACCCAAAATTAAAGGAATTCTAAACATACACCAAATCATTAAAAGCTACAAACAGCCTAAATCACTTAAAAAGATTCTCACAAAGGCAAAATTGTCTTCTAAAATACGGATGCAAAAGTAAAAAAATGTGGTAGATCGAACTGTGCAACATGTCCTAACCTATTGGAAGGATCAGAATTCTTCTTTAAAGAGGGACAGAAATTTAAGATCAAATCTAACTTTACTTGTGCCTCTGAAAACATAATTTATGTTATTAAATGCTCGGGCTGCCACCAAGACTACGTGGGTTCCACGGGACTATCACTCAGGCGCAGATGCACACTGCATCGACAACAGATTGCATTCCCAGAATATAGAATGATACCTTTTAGTGAGCACATTGAGAAATGCGCAAAGCAACTACTGCCACAATTTTTAATCTTCCCATTTTACCATGTGCTTTCGGATCATCAACACAAATGAGACTGAACAAGGAAACATTCTTCATTGAAAAGTACAAACCCAGACTCAACCATCCGAACATACTGACACAGAGAAATTAACAAGGAAAAGGGGAAAAAAAATTTTAAGCGATTATCCCCTACACCGGAAAAAATCACTCACTACCTCCCCTTATTTAGAAATCTCCTGGAAATAAAAACAACGATAATTCCATGCAATATAAACATAACGTCACAAGAAATTTGAAAAGCTACACGCGAAACCGGTAATTTCTTTAAAAATTTTTTAAATTATGTCATTTTAAGGAAAGGAAAAAAAATTTTTCCAATATTCTCCAGACATTTTGACACAAATATATATATTTTTTAACATTTAAGCCTTCTGTCGTTTTTTCACACTTTACTATTTTCTTATATATATATATATATATATATTTATTTATTTATGAGATTGCTCTTCTGTAGCCTGTAAATGCGAGTCCAAGATGATTTCGCATTTTTGTAACGTCTGACAGAATAGGAGCGGAGTAAGCTCCTTTGAGATATTCGTCTTCTAATATAGTTAAGATTGATTATTGTAATTCTCTCTTGTATGCCTACAGAATTATTTGCCGTTTATTCATAACATGTTTGATGTACATGCTTATTGCTATTAGTGATACCCTGAAGAGCAACGAGCTGGCAGAATCGTTAGCACACGAGACAAAATACTTAGTGGCATTTCTTCTGGCTTGTCTTCTGAGTTCTAATCCTATCCATGTTAGCTTTGCCTTTCATCCTTTCAGGGGTCCAGGGATCAATAAATTTAAATACCTGATAAATTATAGATATTGGTGTAATCGATTTGGATGTATCCCTCAAAACTGTTGGCCTTGTGCCATGATTAGAATGAATTATTAATGATATCTTATTTATGGAAATGTTTCTAAAATTTTCTAGTGGATATCATTACCAAAAAAGGAGGCGCGTGGCTTAGTGGTCAGGGTGTCTGCACCATGATCATAAGATTGTGGTTTCGATTCCTGCACCGGGCGACGCGTTGTGTTCTTGGGCAAAACACTTCATTTCACGTTGCTCGAGTCCACTCAGCGGGCAAAAATGAGTAACTCTGCGATGGACTGGCGTCCCATCCAGCTGGGGAACACATACGCCATAGAAACTGGGAAACCGGGCCCATGAGCCTGGCTAGGCTTTAAAAGGGTGCATTTATTTTTATTATCATTGCCAAAACATTCTAGGAATCAAACTATGCCTTATCCAAATTCACCTCCTTCGACTACAGAATTCAGTTGCATCCTTGCTGATTTACAATTAGTGTTTGCAACCATTTTTTACTGGCTTCACTGACTTAACTGTAACCATGCTATGGCATCTCTATTTTGAGTTTTAGCTGATTATACCAACCCACGAGCATTTTTCATTTGGGTACTTAATTTATCTATACGCTTTTACTCTTATACTTGTTTCAGTCATTTCATGGCCCCATGCTAGAGCACCGCCTTTAGTCGAGCAAATCGACCCCGGGATTTATTCTTTGTAAGCCTAGTACTTATTCTATCGTTCTCTTTTGCTGAACCGCTACGGTTGACAAGCAACGATGTTGAACCAGCATCGGTTGACAAGCAACGATGGGGGGACAAACACAGACAGACAAACATACACACATACATATATATACATACGTACGACGGGTTTCTTTCAGTTTCCGTCTTCCAAACCCACTCACAAGGCTTTGGTCAGCCCGAGGATATAGTAGAAGGCACTTGCCCAATGTGCCACGCAGTGGGACTGAACCTAGAACTATGTGCTTGGTAAGCAAGCTACTTACCACACAGCCACTCCTGCGCCTATAGGGGTTAGAGTTTTCAAATAGGATACGTTTTGCCTTTTGATCGAAAAGTCTGCTGAGTTGAAGTACCGATTTACACGAGAACATCTAAACCGTCGAAACTATATCGTTCATTCAAATAGGTAATTCTATTGTCCCTTCTCTGCTCAGCCTCACGATTCTGAGCCGCATGATGATGTTTGGAGGAAGAGTGCTTCCTCACTCTTTTTGGTCATATTCATGATATTTACTCTTCTTCTTCGGAGTCCTTTTTCTCTTTGTTACCGGCAGTTTTTTTCCCTCTCTCCCATCTCCTGTGCAAATGGGTGGTGGTTGTTGTTGTTGTTCTTGTGGTGGTTTCTGAAACTGCTATGATAAGTGTTGCAATGGTGTCTTTTTGATTTCGGCTTGTTTCTTCGCCGTGTTCTCTCTTGTAAATATCAGGTTGGCTTGACTTTACATTCAATATGTTTAGGCAACAACACTTTTTGACACTGGAGAGGCGCACACTTGCTCGCAGATAAATATACACATACAGAAAAAGTGAGTAAGAGAGAGACATTACACATACATACAAACTAGATGCTCACACAGATAAACATAGACAGGCATACAGGTGACTGGAGTGAACGAAAGAAACATTAAAACATCTGATGTCAAAAAAGTCAGCGTCAAGTCAGCGATTCCAAATAGGCGGTTAAATGTCTCATATCCTAGATTTGTGTAGGCTTTACCTTGTTGGCAAGTATTTCTCTATTCACGGGTCGAACAGAACCTCTTCCGGTCATTGATTTAGAGCAATGGTTTTCAACCGGGATCCATAGAACCTTTGGGGGGTTCATATAAGATTTTGTTGTTGAAATTTATATGCAATAATTTGGTTATATTTCTACGATACATAAAATAGTTTAAACAATTTTTTAGAAACAATTCCTAATAATATTCCCTTATAGAAATATAATAGGATTCTTAAACATCGAATGTATCCATCTCAATAGAATTCATGAGGATCCATCTGAATAGAATTCAAAGGGGTCCATAGGAAAACTGGTTGAGGGCCACTGATTTAAGGGCATCTAAATGCGTACCATTTTCCAGTGTGCCCAAATATCTGGTTTTTCTATTGGCCAATTCTTTTGTACATTATTAAGAGCAAGGTAAGGACTTGACAAGAATGACCCTTGAATGTTAACAGGTAAAGACAGACTCAAAGATATCGGAAATCAGATCACATATTCAGTTTTTAGTTTCTTTATTTTTCTCTTTCTTCTGCACTTTCGATCTATCCTTCCAAAATAGAAACGTTTCCGGTAACAATAATAGATAATGCACATTGTGAATGATAGAAGGAGAACGATAGGAGGAGAGAGAATGAGGAGAGGAGGAGAGAGCGAGAAGAGGGAATCAGAGAATGATGAAAAGGGGGACGAAGAGTAGGAGGAGGAGAGAGAGAATAAGATGGGGAGAAGGAAGAGAAGATAAGGCAAAAAGGAGAACGAGGGGAGAAGAAGGAAAAGGAGAGGGAGAAGAAGGAAAAGGAGAGAAAGAAGGGAGAAAAAGAGAGGGAGAAGGAGAAGAGGTGGAGCAGGGAAGGCGGTGAGGAGCAGATTGAGAGGAAAGGGCAGAAGAAGACGGTTGTGATGATGGTGAGGAGGTGTAGGGGAGGAGGAAGGGAGGAGGAGGGGAGATGACGAAGGGGAGGAGGAGCGGAGGGAGGGGGAGATGGAGGAGGAGGAGGAATACGAAGACGAAGACGAGGACGAGGAAGAGGACAAGGAGGAGGAAAGAAGTAACGAAAGCACCAAAGAACTAAGACGAATATTAAGAGAAGAAAGACAGTCAGAGAAAGAAAAATGACAGGAGGGGTAAAAACAGGAGAAAATGAATGTCAAAGAGAGAGAGAGAGAGAGAAAGAGAGACTTAGGCACGTGAGTGAACAGTCCATCAGAAAATATAACATTTGATTTTTGGTTAGTCTAGGGACACATGGGAAATTTGAAAAAGGTAAGAATAAAATGCAACAATAATAACTTCGTATAATGGAGCTTCTGGTCATCAGAAGGGAGAGAGAGGTGGGGATAGGATGAGTGGAGATGATTAGAAGGAGAGAGGGTGAGAAAGAAAAATATGAAATTGTGTAAGCGCGAAAGAGAGAGAGAGAGAGAGAGAGATAATGGAAGGGGAGACTGTGGGAGAGAGAAAGGAGAGTAAAGAAAACGCTAAAGAGTGTGAGAAAAAGCGAGAAAACTAGATAGATAGATAGATAGATAGATAGATAGATAGATAGATAGATAGATAGATAGATAGATAGATAGATAGATATATTTATACACACATATATGCATATATATATATCCAAACACATTTATATACGCACACTTATCTACACATGTACACATACATGGACATGCAAATGCATAGAAACATACACCCACCCACATACAAACACACACACAGAAATCTTCATAAACACGTGTATATATATATGTGCGTATGTATATATATTCATATATACATATATATGTATATATGTATGAATGTATGTATATATATATATATATATATATATATATATATATATATATATATATATGTATGTATGTACGTATGTATATATATATGTATATATGTATGTATGTATATATGCTTGTGTGCGTGTATATGTATATCTATATATAAATACATGTGTGTGTATGTATGTATATGTATGTGTGTGTGTGTATGTGTGTGTTTGTGTGTGTATGTGGGAAGATAGGAGAAAGAGAAGAAGAGAAGAGCAAGAGGAGAGACGTGGCGATGTTGATTGGCCTACAATGTATCGAGAAAGCTTGATCACTATAGTGTAGGTGCAGTGTGAAGTCGGTGGGCGTGTCTCTCTGCACGTGACGTGGGTGTGTTTGATTGTGTCTACGTATTGGTATGGGTAAATGGAAGCAAGCGGTGAATGTGAAAGTAGGAATAGGAGAGAAATAGGAAGATGTGAAGGGGAAACAATTAGAATTGAACATAATAGGACCAGGAATTCTGCTTACGAAAAGGAGAATGAATGATATTTATGCTGAGAGATAGAGGGGGAAGAAGGAGAGACAGACAGACAGACAGACAAACAGTCCAAACAGAGAGAAATGGACAAGAAGCAAAACTAAAAGGGACGTTATCTCACATCACTCTCCCTCCCCCTCTCTCTCTCTCTCTCTCTATATATATATATATATATATATATATATTTCACTCTGTTACTTGTTTCAGTCATTTGACTGTGGCCATTCTGGAGCACAGCCTTTAGTCGAGCAAATCGATCTCAGGACTTATCTTTTGTTAAGCCTAGTACCTATTCTATCGGTCTCTTTTGCCGAACTGCTAAGTTACGGGGATGTAAATACACAGTTGTCAAGCGATGTTGGGGGGGACAAACAGAGACACACGAACATATACACACACACATACATATATATATATATATATATATATATACATATATATATACGACAGGCTTCTTTCAGTTTCCGTCTACCAAATCCACTCACATGGCTTTGGTCGGCCCGAGGCTAAAGTAGAAGACACTTGCCCAAGGTGCCACGCAGTCTAACTGAGCCCGGAACCATGTGGTTCGTAAGCAACCTACTTACCACACAGCCACTCCTGGTTAACTATAAAGCCATGCTCTCGAAACATTTAGCTGTAATGAAAAGTATATTTAATCTACTCATACATTTAACATGTTGTAAAACTAATTTACATGCGTGTGTGAAAGTGTGTGTGTATGTATGTATGTATGCATGTATGTATGTATGTATGTATGTATGTATGTATGTATGTATGCATGCATGTATGTATGTATGCATTTATGCATATATATATGTATATATATATATGTATATATATATATATATATATATATACACACATACATATATGTACGAATATATGCTTCAATGTATGAATGTATGTATTTATGTATGTATTTCATGTACGTATGTATGTATGTATGTATGTATGTAGGTATGAAAAATGAAAATAGATCGTGGGAACGGCTCACGGAAAAGGACAAATGAAAAAGGATAAATAAACACAGAAATCTTCCCATCAGCCGTAGTGACAAAGTTCATTATAGTTTCAGCACATTTGAAATTCGAAGACATAATTCCTGTAAATCATGCATGTTATGCAGAATTCCGGGCCAGAAAACTGTTTTAGCACTGGGTTCCATGCGTTTCGAAAAAAAGACCAAAAAATAAAGAAATACACCTTGTTTTTTTTTTCTGCACAAAAAATATCTTTTTTTAAAAATTTCAGTACCGAATTTTCTTATATTTCTTTTACTTCTTTCAGTCATGTAACTGCGGCCATGCTGGAGCACCACCTTTAGTCGAGCAAATCACTCCCAGGCCTTGCTACTTGTAAGCCTAGTACCTATTCTATCGGTCTCTTTTGCCGAGCCGCTACGTTACGGGGACGTAAGCACACGACCATCGGTTGTCAAGCGATGTCGTGGGGGTGGGGGACGCAAATACAGACACACAAACATACACACACTGGCAGAAACGTTAGCACGCCGGGCGAAATGCTTAGCGGTATTTCGTCTGCGTTACGTTGTGAGTTCAAATTCCGCCGAGGTCGACTTTGCCTTTCATCCTTTCGGGGTCGATAAATTAAGTATCAGTTACGCACTGGGGTCGATGTAATCGACTTAATACCTATGTCTGTCCTTGTTTGTCCCCTCTGTGTTTAGCCCCTTGTGGGTAATAAAGAAATAGAAATAGGTATTTCATCTGTCTTCACGTTCTGACTTCAAATTCCGCCTAGGTCGACTTTGCCTATCATCCTTTTGGGGTCGATTAAATAAGTACCAGTTATGCACTGGGGTCGATATAATCGACTTAATCCGTTTGTCTGTCCTTGTTTGTCCCCTCTGTGTGTAGCCCTTTGTGGGCAGTAAAGAAATAAGAATCGTTAGCACGCCGGGCGAAATGCTTAGCAGTATTTCGTCTACCGCTACGTTATGAGTTCAAATTCCGCCGAGGTCGACTTTGCCTTTCATCCTTCGGGGTCGATAAATTAAATACCAGTTACGCACTGAGGTCGATATAATCGACTTAATCCGTTTGTCTGTCCTTGTTTGTCCTCTCTTTGTTTAGCCCCTTGTAAGTAGTAAAGAAATAGGTATTTCGTCTGTCTTTACGTTCTGACTTCAAATTCTGCCGAGGTCAACTTTGCCTTTAATCCTCTAGAATCCAATAAAATAAGTACCAGTTGCGTACTAGGGTCGATCTAATCGACTGTGCACCTCCCCAAAAATTTCTAGCCTTGTGCCTAAAGTAGAAAAAAAAATATTAGTTACTAGCAGCATAGACCGGCATTGCCTGGGTATGTAAGAGCCCCTGGAGCAGACATGATGCTCGCTGCAAATTTTAAAAAATTTCCTGCCAATTTGAGAACGATATTGTCGAAAATATGTCATCTTGAATTTGAACGCGATTTCCCAAAATGGCATGATTTTATCGATTTTTTCTGATGGTAAGGTATTGCATGGAAAACTAACGTCAGAATTAAGTTTCTTAGGGTAACATTAAGCTTCACCATGAGTTTGGTGAAAATCGATTGCAAGTTACGAAAACTACAACAGAAAATGTGTTGCAAATAAAAAGCTTAGATCCTCGACCCCATGTCGAATTTATCGATTTTATTCAGAACTGGGGAACTTTTCAAAATTTTCACTGCGTTAGTTTTGAATTATGACATTGGGCTATGTGTGTGTCAAGTTTCATCAGAATCGGTTGAAAGCCGTGGTCAGGGTGAGGGTACAACCTGACAGACACACAGACAGACAACTTGCCTTTTATATATATAGAGATTCGGAGGATAGGGTGTACATTCTTGTGTGCGATAGACCAGCATCATCATCATCATAATCATAATCACCATCATCATCACCATCGGCAGCAGCTCCAGCCGTAAATGACTTATCTAAAGGTTGTACGGCGCACCCTATTTTTATATAGCTCAGTGTAGAGACTGAGTAAACATTGATCTCCTCTTCTCATACTAGTTTTTTTTTTTATCAGACTTGCAGACTTTCTACTTTTTGTGCCAACTATTTGGTCATATTCTTTGCAGTCAAATGAAACATAGTGAATGGATCTCCTGCATCCCCTTCTTACCCTGAAATTTATTCTTATCCAAATATCATCAACTCATTAGACATACTTTTTCTATGAGTTCCTAGCAACTCAACTACATCAACTTCTATGATTTCTTCAGATCCTACATTTAACAGTCACAACACTAAACTTGATCTAGCTTTTCTGCTGATATGAAACCTGTAAAATCTTAAATACAATATGGCTGTGTTTTGCAAAATACCATTTACGGCTGAGGGTATATTACTTCATCTCATGTTCTGGCTGTGTTATCACTACATTCAAAACGCTAAACGTTTTCCAATAGTCTCTATCTATAGGTTTAACTTCCCTATCAATTTCTTTTATAGGTTCTTCCAAAGTTCATCTTAAATAATATGCCTTGGGGTTATCTGTGAAAAATTGATTTATCGGTAGGAGTAAAGATATTATGCTCTTTAGTATATATTTTACTCTCACAATCAGAAAGATCACTTAAATACACTAGGTGACTTGGTACACTGTCGAAAAGTGACAATGCTTTTTTAGAATAATTAAAGAAAAAGTTTGTAGCCAGTGTTGGGGAAAACCTAGTCACCCAAGCTTTCTTATTTAAACGTAAATTCACAGGAAGATTAAATTTAGTGCAGCCCTGAAAAGCTCTTGGATTTGGAGAGTGAAACATAAGTAATGTCTTTCATTTCATATTACCAACAGCATTTCCTCCCACAGGATGCGATGGAGATTTTAATGTCATGGAGATTCCGCTATAGATCGGCCAAGTATTTCAAATGCTGGTATTCGCAATGGTTTTATAAATGTATTATAGAATATTGTCTGGTTGTATGAGAAAAGCTTTGAATGTCATATCTTTTTTAGTCTGATATAATGTTCTTCAGTTATTCGATCTTTGTTCACCGCACCGAACTATTATATATTTACATTAATACCTTGGTATTGTTGCTGTCATTGTGTGGAACGGGGGATACAGAGTTAGCATATAAGAATATATTTGGGGTTTGGGGCATTGTTTTTCTGCGTTCAATTGTTAAATACGAACATTTTAAAAACCAAATTTCATCCCTATATCAGCAGAGAATATTATACTCTTTTACTCTCTTTTACTTGTTTCAGTCATGTGACTGTGGCCATGCTGGAGCACCGCCTTTAGTCGAGCAAATCGACCCCAGGGCTTATTCTCTGTAAGCCTAGTACTTATTCTATCGGTCTCTTTTGCTGAACCGCAAAATTACGGGGACGTAAACACACCAGCATCGGATGTCAAGCGATGTTGGGGGAACAAACACAGACACACAAACATATACACACACATACATATACATATATATACATATATACGACGGACTTCTTTCAGTTTCCGTCTACTAAATCAACTCACAAGGCTTTGGTCGGCCCGAGGCTATAATAGATGACACTTGCCCAAGGTGCCACGCAGTGGGACTGAGCCTGGAACCATGTGGTTCGAAAGCTACTTACCACACAGCCACTCCTATTATAATTATATTTAATTGTTTTTCGGCTTTGTAAAAATCTTTAGATCGTCCATAAACAATTTATGGACTTCATTAGTGTCTCTTACTTTTGTAGATCCTGAGAGATAACAGGTGGATTGTCGTAAATGATATAACAGTAGATATAAAGCCAAAATAAATAGCACAGACGTCATCTTAGAACATTCCCTTTGAAATATTTATCAGAGACAATAATTTCACTCTCGGTAACAAGTGTAAGGATTGCAGATCAGGTTTGTGGACCAATGGCAACAAATGACAACAACGTAACAAATACCTCAACCAACAGCAGTAATTTCAGTAGATATGAGAGGAGAATGAATTCGACTACTTCTCTGTAATCATACACTATGAGAAGGTTTCTTTTGTGTGTTCTTGCTTCGGACAACACAGCTTTATTTCAGAAAATTTGTTCACTATATCTCCACACTCTTTTCTCTCCATCTGCCTGCTCA
>NC_042997.1:132426017-132431017 GCF_006345805.1 Octopus sinensis | reverse complement strand
ATATACATATACACACACATATATGCACAAATATATATATATGTACGTATATATATATATATATATATATATATATATATATATGTATATACATACATACATACATACATACATACATACATACATACATACATTTTTATATACATACGCATACATCCATACACACAGTTTCTGCTATGACATTAATCATATAAATTTTCAACGTTTAGTGACCTGTTAGGCCTGTAGTTGAACTCATTCGTCCAACAACGCATTTTTTTACGCATGAATCCAATAAAAATATAATGTATACATTGTTATTTTAAATAAAGAGGCGGTTTTCATAATCTTGTCCCTGGTGTAATACGAGAAATATAGTTGTATAAATATGTTTATGTACCACTATCAATATCAGTCTTCTCTGTCTGTCTCGATATCCTGTATCCCATCATGTGTCAACATGTCAAGGCTATGCTGACTATCTGCTACATATTTTGACTATTGCTCAATCTCTTATCATATTTAATTATTCGTTTATTTCTGTCTTTCAATCCTTCTCCGTTCAACGTAACGGAGTCAAGTATTTGTGTCGCTTCAAATTTCGTTCGGAATCTTCAGGGAACGCATAATAATGAAGGCTTATAGCTAGTTTGTAACCGATCTAGCGTAGAAATGTGATGCATCATCTTTTCTATATTTGCCTAAAACGTTCTTCTCAAGCCGTGTACAGTGATGGCTTCGATTCCCTGATGAGTAAATGCAGGGAAGGGTGTTTTTTCAGTCAGGCAAAGTATTCGACAGTTGGAAGACAAATTGTCTGGAAGGTGGAAAGAAGAAGCCATGTAACACTATACTGATTCCAGTCCCCGTAGATGGTCATCGGTTGATTCGCAAAATACAGAAAGCTAGAGGTCAATTTCGAGAGATTAGAATGGCGGATAAAATAAAGACAACGATACGACGATACACATACCTCAGAACCCAAACCAATATAGTTTCAGCATATCATTAATAATAAATATTTCTAGATTGATATAATTTCCAAAACTGATGGATGAGTAGGCAGGAAAATATTATCGTGGTGTGGTTAGTTTTGCTTCTCATAACGAGGCTTTGAGAGAGACAGATACACGAGGTGGGTAGGAGGGAAGAGGGAAAACAAATACAGAGAGGAAATGGGGGGAACAAGGAGAGTAAAACAGAGAAAAGAGACGTAAAGGAAAGTTATAATGAGCAGCAGCAGCAGCAGCAGTAGCAGCTGTAGTAGTAGTAGTAGTAGTAGTAGTAGTAGTAGTAGTAGTAGTAGTAGTAGTAGTAGCAGCGGTGACGGCGGGGGCGGCGGGGGCGGCGGGGGCGGCGGGGGCGGCGGGGGCGGCGGGGGCGGCGGGGGAGGAGGTGGCGGCGGTGGCGGCGGAGGTGGCGGCGGTGGCGGTGGTGGTGGTGGTGGTGGTGGTGGTGGTGGTGGTGGTGGCGACGGTGGTGGTCGTTTCGGAAGAATCAAGAGGAAGACAATATTCCTACTCCGTTAAAACAAGTAGGCGATGATGTACAGAATGACGTACACACACGAAAAAATAGTTAATGAATTAAAATTTACCCATTAATTGGAAATTGTAAATAAAATCTAACAGTAGTCATTAACCAATCACAAAGAAAAGCGGAGACATTTTTGAAAAAATCAGAATAAATTTTTAAAATATCGAATTCTTATGTATAAGGGGAAATCTGAGCTTTATTAGAATGAACTGTGGTAGTAACAGATATATTTCAGTTTTATAAGACCTTACTAGCGCAGTGTTCCTACGGGTTCACTACACATGCTAGAAGTTGTAAGCAATAATCGCCCTCTAATCCCACGTCACTTTACTATTCTTAGGAAATAAGGACATAGTGGATAATGTAAACTGACCACACAATATTTTATGCATACACCATGTGTGCATAAAAGATGGCCATTTCTGAAAAACACTTTGATCATGGGTCTGTTCAGGTCAGCTCTGAATCTGACCTGAAGCTAGCTCACCATCCAATTAACGATTTGCACACAGAACATAGAGGTGTAACTAAATGCTACTAAGCAGCTACCTACGCCTCATTCGCATGCGTTTGTTTCTACATATATTTAAGTGTATTCATTAGAATATCTTCCCCAGAAATTAAGCATTCACTTGACTTGTCGGTGGTACAGTGGCAGAGTTGCTTGATAGTTAGATGAAATATTTAGCGGCAATTGTCCAGGCAATTGGCGCCCTGAGTCCAATTACCACTGGTTTCAGCTTTGGCTTTTATCCTTTTGTGGTCGATAAGAAAAGGATCAATCTAGAGCATTGGATTGGCAGAGCTGTAAAAACATCGGACCAAATGACTTACGATATTTTTTTTTTTGTTCCTTTCGGTCAAATCCCATATAACTTACTTTGGAAGTACAAATTAATCCGTCGCCCGTTTTGTGTGCCTTTAGCGAAGTCTTCTCTGTTGCAATCATTCTCCCTCCCACCAATCTCAAAGACTCTGTAAATGATCCTGGGCACTGCCTTACCTCCTCACTAAAAGATAAAAAAGCCAAAGAGTTTGCCATTCTTTTATGTGAAACAAGTGATTATTTATTTACACTTTTGTTCATTGATTTATTTTTCTGTTTCGCTATAGGAATCTGAAAGGAGAAAACAACGCCTGCGCCGAAAAGAGTGAAAACAAATGAATTATCATGCGATGTTGCTTATAAATACACAAAGGTAAGTGAAGAATCGACAAAGTGGAGAAAGGAATAGTCAGTCAGTCAGGGTACAGATGATATAGGTAGTCACTCGAGCAGACAGGGAAATGCCAGTTAGTTATAAAGTGAAGGAGGAACTATTGAGAAATTTACAGTTACTCTATCCAGAAGGAGAAAAGAAAGATTAGTAACAGTAGAACAATTGTATAGTACAGAATAAACTAACGATAGAGAGAATGACAAGAATAGAAAGCTAATATCAGAGAGGGAGAGAGGGAGAGAGAGATGAAGAGAGAATTCATGTATGATACCAAATTGTAAGAGGAAATACGTTGGTAGCCAAAGAGAAAAAGTTGCGGCTGATTTTGCTTTGCAAAACAACGAGATGAGGGAACTATACACGCACATACACACATACACACATCCGCGCAGACACAGACACACTAACACACACACTCACTCACACACACAACAACAACAGCATGCACACATACACATACACGCATGCACACACGCGCACACATACCTATATATATATAGTTTAGTGTACCGTTAAGGAAAGATCAACAAAAAAAAAATACTCCCTCCAGTGAGCCAATGAGAAATAAATATCATTTAATGTACACGGTATAAAGATGCGAGCCACAAATAAGTTTTTTGCAATACAGACGCAGGTCTAGGCAGGTTACCAAGCAATCTTCGGGCTCTGGGCACAGTCTATTCAAGGAAGGATGCTGGTAGCGGAAAATTCACGAGCAAAATAGAGAAGAAGGGAGATGCAAAAAGGTATTGATTGGTCGGCTCGGGGGCTATAGTAGAAAACTCTTACCCAGTTAGACTCGCTGTGGGACTGAACCCGAAATCAATTGGCTTCGAAGCGATCTTATTTACAACGCAGCTATGATTTTAATTGAAGTGTCTTTGATGATAGATCTATTTCACCAATTTGTTAACCAAGAGCTAAAAACGACAACAACAACAACAACAATAACAACAACAGCTTTTGACTAAAGACTAATTGATTGATGGGTCATATAATACGAATCAATTGATTGATGCTATAATACCACAGACAGTGAAAATCTGTCGAGTTAACCATACTAACACAATAAAGCCACTGATGAAGATGACATATAAAGCTGGTTAGTTGCCGGTGCGCATGCGTGCTTTACGTTCTGATTGCGAAAGACTGTAATTGCTGTTGTTATTGTTGAATTTATTGCTAAAATTATTATTCCTGTTCCTACTTTAGGTGTCGTTTTAGTTGGGCATTATTATAATTGCAGCTACTGCTTGTTGCTGTTATTGTAGTTGCCGTCGTTGTTATATCAGTAATAGAAAATCACTTTAGACAATAAAATATCTTTATAGGAACAGTATAAAATGAGTTAAAAGTTTAGCATTCACTCAAATATTATTCAATAAATATGTCACGATGCACAGATACACACACGCGCATGAGCGTGCACAAACACACACACATATATATGCAGACAGGTGGATAGATATATAATCATACTTACATACATACATACATACATACATACATACATACATACATACATACATACATACATACATACATACATATAAACTCGCACTCCGATGGTTGCAACGACGAGTGCTGCAGTTGCTCGGAGTAATAGAAGAGTTTGCTCCTGAAATTAACGAGCAATTGGCTAAGCAATCCATAGGCAGGTGTACCCTTAACGTAGGTCTCAAGGAGGTTCAGTGTGACACTAAACGTGACAAGGTTGGCCCTTTGAAATACAGGTACTTCTAAATTTTGCCAGGTAAGTGCACTGCAGCAATGTAAAGTAAAGTGTTTCGCTCAAGGACACAATGAGTCCAGACGTGTCGAACTCACGACGTAAAGACCACGGGTTGAATACCTATTTCTTTACTACCCACAAGGGGCTAAACACAGAGAGGACAAACAAGGACAGACAAATGGATTAAGTCGATTATATCGACCTCAGTGCGTAACTGGTACTTATTTAATCGACCCCGAAAGGAAGAAAGGCAAAATCGACCTCGGCGGAATTTGAACTCAGAACGTAACGGCAGACGAAATACCGCTAAGCATTTCGCCCGGCGTGCTAACGAGTCGTCTGCCAGCTCACCGCCTTCTGAATACCATTAAATACCATTAACCACTAAGCCACCCGCGTTCAAATTTACATACAAACAAACATGCATGCATACATACATACATACATACATACATACATACATACATACATACATACATACATACATACATACATACATACATACATAGTGGCTGACTGGCTAACTAACGTAG
>NC_042997.1:132408517-132423517 GCF_006345805.1 Octopus sinensis | reverse complement strand
TATAAGTAGAAAGCTCCATGATGATAGTGACACTGATCATCAAAGCAGTTTATCAAGGACCAATAACCGGATTATTACTTCCCGCTTTGAAGGCTATGCGTTTGCTATCCAGGAACAGGAAATATGAACCAAGTACCTGATGCTCAAAAGGGATAGAGATCCTGGAAAAGCAGTAAAATGTGACACCCGATGCAAACTTTGTGGAGTTCACACTGAAGATATACCCACATCATAAGCAGTTGTCCGAAAATGTCATCACGGTTACATCTACCAATGAGACATAATGAAATCCGTCGAAAGGGTAATCCTGAGGACAAAGAAGTAAGAACTCACAATATGGTAGAAGCCATAGCCTCTCATAATAAAAAGGAGTGCTGGTGGAATGTCCCAATGAAGACTTCAATAAAATGTAAGCACTACAGACCTGATATAATAATTTGGGATAGAGAAGAGAAACTGTTTACAGTTGTGGACATTAACTGCCCAGCGGATGTTAACATAACACTGAAGATCAGTGAAAAAGAGATTATCAACGCTGAACTATTGAGAAATCTGCAGTTACTCTATCCAGATTACAAGTTCAAGTTTGTACCTGTAATTATTGGGGGCCTGGAATATGTAACACACTGCCTAAATATCAATCTTAAGAAATTAGGCTTCTCAAAACCATAAAAAAATAAGCTAAATCAAAGGCTACAGATCCAATCTATCACTCGAACTGTAAAAATCTGGGAAAATTTCCAGAGGTTTATCATTTAAATATATATGAGCATGTCTAGATATGCAACTATATGCATGAGAATATATACATAAAACATACACAGCTGCACATACATGCATACATACATACATACATACATACATACATACATACATACATACATACATACATACATACATACATACATACATACATACATACATACATATCCTGTTGTTGATACGAAAATTCCAATGAAGAAACCTTGGATCAAGGTTAGAGACCGGTCCTTTCTCTATTGGCAAGAAATCATGAAATAAACTGAATAATGACATACATACATACCTACTTACATATAAAATGCCTTTCAATATCGCATAATATCCCTTCGACAGCATCTTTTAACCACCAAGTATCGAAGTGCATCCTTTGACCAAGTATGCATACATGGAGCTGATAACATCATACGACTTGGAAAGCAGCTCCTTGAGGAACACTCTTTTTCTGATAACCTAGAATACATGCCCAAAGAAGTCGCACGATACTGCCGCAACATATCATCAGATGAAAGGATGATCTGTAATGCAATCATTCTATTATATCCAATCCGAAGTTGAATTCCAATTGTTGGCCAATTTGTCCCAAAAGTTCTTATCTCGACGTAAAATTAACGAAAGAGATGTCATTGATCAGTGACGTCATCTGACAAATGCCAACCAAGATGACGTGAATCAGCCGAGCTTTACCTGCAAGAAATAGCAACCCAAATGCTTTAAAATTAGATCCCAATGCTGGACGTTCCAGAACCAAATGAAAGGTAGATTTTCAATCCCGGGATCATCCTGATTCCAAAGAGAGAGCAAATATAGACTGAGATACAGGGATCTCAGACAGACAGAATTTCGCTTTCGTAAGCAGAAAAGGAAACTTTTATTAGGATCCAGTAAGAAATCTGTTGATATGTCACCTGGACAATAACTTTCAAATTATATATTTAATTACTGGTACGTATAAGGAACTGCCTCGCTACTAATCTTGAAGCATTCGGTTTCACACAACCATGAACTTAACAAATTAGGCAATTAGCAACTCCGAAAATATGTAGAACTTTCCAGAGGTTTGGCCTTTGATAAATGCATATATGAGTAAATATAGAACGATATGGGTATGTACCTATATGTAAATCAAAGCATTCAGATCCACAAATATAATAACATCCATTCTTGAACACACACATACGTGTACATATAATACGCATATGAATGCATGCATGCAGGCAGACAGACAGACAAATAGATATACAAACGTACATATGCATGCATGCACGCATACAACATACGTTAAGACAGACATGCATAGCTATAAAGCAGTCATCTATATGTACTTGCATACACGTGGATGTACACACTCAGATACATAGATTCGCACATACATATACTAATATGCACACAGACGTACATGCATACATTCAACATACAAACAAACAGATAGATAGATAGATAGATAGATAGATAGATAGATAGATAGATAGATAGATAGATAGATAGATAGATAGATAGATAGATAGATAGATAGACAGACAGACAGATAGACAGATAGGTGATAAATAGATAGATAGATAGATAGATAGATAGATAGATAGATAGATAGATAGATAGATAGATAGATAGATAGATAGATAGATAGATAGATATAAACAAACATGATGGCAGTCATCTCAATAATGATTTTGGCCATTGCTTGCTAATGAGCCGCAAAGCTATTTCAGCTTAGTTGATGATTTGCAGTTTTTACAACACAAGAAATACACTACGTATACAAAACCACCTGAACGCGCCAATTTTTACAATATACTATATATAGAAGAAGATATTACTTCGAAGAGATCAAGTAATTTTATGATAGTTCAACACAGTTAAGTGAAACATCTATATTAAGAACTAAGACTTGTGCATAATTAAGATCTAAAAGAATATAACAAAAGTAAGTTATGATGTGCACAGCTGCACACAACCGTAATTGGCCATGCGTAAAATAAACCCCCCTACGTTAATGAATTATTACGAATAGCTGCAGATGAATTATTTTATTCAGAGTGGTCTCTCCAATAAAAGATGCTTTCACCTTGACTCAGGACCGCATAACTGTCTGTCATAATTAGTGATCTTACTGAGGACTTGCTCACAATCTTGAGATTTTCAATATCTTGGTGTGTTGTTGATTGTTATCTGTTAACCCTATGCTGGAATCATCCCTTTTATGTATCATGGCTTTGCTCAACTGAATTTTTAGGAAGCCTTCTTACTAGGATAACCCGTGGAGGAGTCAGTTTAGCTACCGACGGTCTGATCATGTGATAGATTGTAGGAAATTAATGTTACCGCTAGCATTCACTAATGTCTAAAGCAAAATTATCAAGGCGTAGGAGTGGCTGTGTGGTAAGTAGCTTGCTTACCAACCACATGGTTCCGGGTTCAGTCCCACTGCATGGCACCTTGGGCAAGTGTCTTCTAATATAGCCTCGGGCCGACTAAGGCCTTGTAAGTGGATTTGGTAGACGGAAACTGAAAGAAGCCCGTCGTATATATATATGTTGTGTGTGTGTGTGCGAGTGTGTGTGTGTATGTGTTTGTGTGTCTGTGTTTGTCCCCCCAACAGTGTTTGACAACCGATGCTGGTGTGTTTACGTCCCCGTAACTTAGCGGTTCGGCAAAAGAGACCGATAGAATAAGTACTAGGCTTACAAAGAACAAGGCCTGGGGTCGATTTGCTCGACTAAAGACGGTGCTCCAGCATGGCCACAGTCAAATGAATGAAACAAGTAAAAGAGTAAAAGAGTAATGATACAAGTTGTCCCAAAAATTTGACACCATTTGACATGTGAATATCTGACGAACTATATGTCCGAAGCAAACGAAATTGAACAGGCTTCGTGCTAAACAATAAATGATTTACTCATCAAAATTCGAACAAGAGATTCAGGGGGATACAGAACTTATAACCAATTTCACAACGCTTCAAAAATGTTCAATATTCGCACCGCCTGTGACACGTCAAGTCGGGTGGCAAGCTCCTGCCAAACACTCTGTAGCATGCCTTGTGTAACGTTCTCCGGTACTTCAGTGATTCTTTGCTTGAGTTCCTCTAGGTTTGTAGGAAGAGCAGTCTTTTCAAATAGCCGCTTAGAAAAAATCACAAGGTGTCAAGTCAGTTGAACGTGGCGACCGTTTCGACAACACATTGTCCTTATCACTGGCATGTCCGACTTAGTTTTTACACATTTTGCTAAATGCTGAGATCATTGAGTGAGAATTGGTTATGTTATTAGACTACGAAATGATATCAATCTTGGCGGAACACCCTGTTTATACATACATATATATGCATATGTTCCTACACTCTCTGGACACCTATGTGGTCACAAAATACAGGAGGAAAATAATGTCTATGGACAATACATAAGGAGCTTGCAAATCCGGAACCCAAGATACACGGTCAGTTTTGCACCTATTATCTTCGAGCAACAGGATGCGTACCAAACTATCTGGAGCAAAGCATGACTGAACTTGGGTTATTGGAACGAGAATGCAACTCCTTGATTTATATGCTACAAATGATTTCAATATCTGGGACAATAAAAATCTACAACACCATCTTAAGATTTAAAGGAAGATGAACAAAACAAGATGGTTTACTTCACAACTTTGCTACCAAGAAGGAGGTCGATGAAAATGAATTTTAAATTAAAAAAGAGAACATACATACATAGAAACATACATACATACATACATACATACATACATACATGCATACATACATACATACATGCATACATACATACATACATGCATACATACATACATACATACATACATACATACATACATACATACATACATACATATATACAGACAGACATACATATATACAGAAAGACATAAACAGAAAAGGCAGAGAGAAGTAATCTGACAACAGCAAACATTTAACAGCAGAGGGAATATCTACACATATATATATGTGCATATACGCATACACACACGCATTCACACGCACAGTCATACACACATGCGCGGGCGCATGCACACACACACACACACACAAACATACATACATACACACACACAAACATACACACACATATATGTGTGTGCAAGTGTGTGTGTTAAATGGATAAGATCATTTAGAGTAAAAAAAATATTAAAATATCAGTGCTATGTGTGTGGGTCTGGGTGTGTGTGTGTATGTGTCTGTGTGTGTGTGTGGAGTGTGTGTGTCATAAATTGCTTAAACTATTTACTTAAGTCATTTGGTTATGATTCATTAGGTGTTTTGTTGATGAAAGAATAACACTGTCATTGTTAAATGGAAACAAATTTCCTTTTCTCTGACGACCTTCAAAAAATATATCAGAGTTCTTGTTTTCTTTTGTCTTTTTTGATGTCATTTTTGTTTTCAATATTGTTGGGTTTTTTAAAACTTCGTTTCTTGTTCTGTCACTTCTACTTAGTATTTATTTTTAACGTTCATTTTATATTATATTATATTATATACTAGCAGTATCGCCCGGCATTGCTCGGATATGTAAGGGAAATAACTATATAAGCATTTTTAGAGTTACTTCCCTTATAGATGCCAATTCGGGCTTTCTTAGCCATTTCTGTTTTGGTGTCTTCAAGCCATGAAGTCGTTGTTCTAAAAGAACGCTGGTCTCCTTGACAACGCTTTACGACGTTGATTTCCTTACACTCCCTTCCCCACAGCTTCACGAGGGAGGGAAGAAGGGGGAGAAGCAAACAGGTGCAGGTGTGACCATGGACGCCAACTCCGCCGCCATCGACAAACGAAAAATTATGCATTAAAATGGAATAAAAAATGATGTTAAATTATTTTTAAAATCATAGACTCATCGTAGACGCGCGCTAATACTCAGACGGGCTTGATATGAATCACGACTATAAGATACCCGAATTTGGTTAAACTGCACCACAAAATGTGGGAGTAGTTAGGAATCTAAATCGAAGGGGACAGACACTCACACAACTACAGTTTTATATATATAGATTAGACTGTCGTTTACGCCAACGGCCTCATCCATTTCGCCATTTATCCTGTTACTTCCACATAGCCGGCACAGAAGCATGGAGGGAGACTAGATGATTAAAAAGCAAAAGCTAACCAGTTATAAAATTAATATTTAAATTTCAGGTATTGTATATTTGACTCCGTGGAAGCACATGGCCTAGTGGTTAGAGTAGCGGACTCGCGGTCGAGGGATCGCGGGTTCGAATCTCAGACCGGGCGATGTATATGTTTATGAGCGAAACACCTAAGCTCCACGCGGCTCCGGTAGAAAGTAATGGCGAACTTCTGCTGACTCTTTCGCCACAACTTTCTCTCACTCTTTCCTCCTGCATCTTGCAGCTCACCTGCGACGGACCGGCGTCACGTCCAGGTGGGGAACCTATACGCCAAGGAAACCGGGAAACTGGCCCTATGAGCCAGGCATGGCTTGAGAAGGAACAAACAATATTTAATTCCAGCCATGAAAATTTTTACCAGTGGTGGGACAAACAGATAGGAGACACTTGAAGTCCCAATCAACTCGATCTTTACAATATATTTCGCTCTACTCACAGTATGAGGTTACATCGTCAGGGAATGTTCAGTTGTTAGTCTTGAAAGTGCTTTAAAATAATATTATTTTATATTTACCGTAACGATTGAAATTCAGTCATTGCTGGTAATCCCGCTTAGGCTAGGCGCTTTCTACGTTAAAGATATCACTTTTCAGAGGGAAATTATTGTTTTTGTTTTCTTTGTTCTTTTTCTTTTTGTTTTTGTTTTTGTTTGTTTTTTGTCTTTAGTAACTCTCACGTCAGCCCTGATTATGCAAACCTATCTATGACCAAATATTCGCTCTATCTATATTTTGAAATTTAAAACTACATTATCCCATGGATTCGATACTGTATAGCAAAAAGATGAAAGTTAAAATCTATTCAACAATGGAGAAAATAGAAGTCTTTACGATGTGGATTTTCTACAGAGTGTTCAGAATAAACTGGTAAGACATGGTAACGAATACTGCAGAGCTAGAAAAGCTGAAAGGCCAAAGTCATCTATTGTCGAGAATCAAGTACATACTATACACCATCAGTTACTGCCCGAGGCCAAACTGACATGAAGTGTAGAAGGGAAGAGAGCGAGAAACTATCAAAGACGTTTGTGAACTGACGACATCAAAAGATGAACAGGAAACAAGATGTCGGCTGTTCGTATTTATGCAGTACAACACAGAGAGGTGACTTTTGAACAAAGGAAGGACCTCTGACTGATTGTTGGTGAGATTTAGAATAACTTTTCATAGCTACTGGTGTCTTGGGATGATTAAAAGCGAATGGCTTAAGTTTTAGATCGTCTAAAACATTTTCATTAAATAAGAGAGTCATACGACATTTGACAACCTAATGCAGACTTTTCTTCTATACGTTCGATTTGACATTGGTTTCAGAAAAAGTTTGTATTAACTAAGATGTTAGATGGTGAGATGGCTGAATCGTTAGCGTGACGGACGAAATGCTTAGCAGCATTTCCTAAAGCCTTTTATATTCTGAATTCAAATTCCGCTGAGGTCGGCTTTGCCTTTTATCCATTCGAGATCGCTTAAATGAGTACCAGTTGAGCACTGGGGTCGATGTAATCGACTTACTTCCCCCATCTAAAAGTGCTGTCTTTGTGCCAAAATTTGAAATCATTGTCTAAATTGAAAGTTTCTGAACGTTTTAAGAAGCAAGCTATGTATTATAACTAAAATGACTCATTTCATGAAGCTGCTATCGGGCCGACCAAAGCCGGAAACTGAAAGAAGCCCGTCGTATATATGTATATATGTATATATGTATATATATATGTGTGTGTGTGTATGTGTGTGTGTCTGTGTTTGTCCCCCCAACAGCGCTTGAAAACCGATGCTGGTGTGTTTACGTCCTCGTAACTTAGCGGTTCAGCAAAGAGACCGATAGAATAAGTATTAGGTTTCTTTCAGCTTCCGTCTACCAAATCCACTTACAAAGTTTCAGTCGGCCCGAGGCTATAGTAGAAGACATTGGCCCAAGTCGCCGCACAGTGGGACTGAATCTGGAACCGTATAGTTGGGAAGCAAGCTTCATACAGCAGAACCACGCCTGCACCTACTGATAAATATGGAAAAGCACTATTTCTGTTTCTTTGTTCTTTTTCGCTCATAGACAGCAGTGATGTACAAATTTATCCCTGTTCCGATGACAGCATGTTTAACCGTCATCGCAACAGAGATAAAGCAAAGAATAAAGATTTGCAAAGTAAAAATTTTAAGCTGCACCTCTTAGCAAAACTCACTTCGAAATCAAACAAATGTGTGTGTGTGCCTGTGTCTCTGCATGTGTGTGTGTGCCTGTGTCTCTGCATGTGTGTGTGGGGGGGGAATGAGTGCGCGAATGCGTGGTGAGATGCTAAGTATTAGGTGATTAACATCAAATACATATGTAAGTTTAGACATGTTAAGTTTTATTTACATATACGACTTGTGAAATGTGTGAATAAAAATTAGATATAGATATGTTTATATAGAATTTATACAGTAAATTAATTTAATTTTTTGAATTTAGGTATTTGTAAGTTACAGCAGAGATAAAGACATTTATATTACAAAATAACTGAATTTTCTCGGTCAACAATTAAATGAAACTTAAAAACCCTAGTTTTGAAATATCAAATTTTCTATGATAACACAGGCTACGGATTAGAATCAAGGAAATTGGCAATTTGATCACTGGTTTTAGAGATATCTGAATATAAATCAAAATATTTATTTTGTAAAAAATGTCTCAACTATTTTCATATTAATACTAACTTAGAAAATAACTGGTACACAATAACATTATTGCAACACCTATAATTACTATATAAACTATTGCATTAGCAATATATTTGCATGGGGGAGGATGTGTGCGTGTGTATACGTGCATATATACATATACACACACACGCACACACGCATATATATATATATATAGTGAATTGGGCAGGGGACGTATAGCCCGTGGTCCAAGTCTTGGATGAACCTTGAAGCTAATGTTTAGGTTGTTTGGGCAAAGTTGGCGGTATATTTTCCACATCGTACAAATGATGTACCGCTCACGGCGACGCTGGAGGGAGTAAAGTTTCAAGGCTTTAAGGCGATCCCAATAATCGAGAGCAGCCATGCCTTCAATGCGTTTAGTGAGTGCCCTCTGGGGTGACTCAATTCTGGAGATGTTTTGTCTTGTGTGAGGAGACTACAGTGGGCAGCAGTATTCAAGGTGTGGCCGAAAATACTACAATTATCACAGGGTTAGCGAGTTCAATAATAAAAAACGTAGAAGCCAGACCATGTTTTAACTTGCATTATTCTTTATACATTTACACAAATTCTAAATATATATACATATATATATATATAATATATATATATATATATATATATATATATATATATTATATATATATATATATATATAAATAAAAATATATGTATATATGTATGTATGTATATATATATATATATATATATATATAATAAATTTTAGGGAATAAATCCAAACTTACGGGGAAAAATCAGATTTAAGATTGAATCCAATTTTATAGTAAAATATTATATTATATTAAATTAGAGACAAAATGACTATTAGGCAAATCATACAATGAAAAACTTAAGCCAATACATAAGATTATTTAATTTATATTATTTAAATATATAACAAAATTATTAAAAAAATATAATTAATATATCACTACGATCGTTTCATGGCTGTTAATTTCTTTAAATTTTCGAGTTACAGTCATTCATCAGGTGGTTTAAATATTTGTCTTGGCGAGGTTTAAACAATGAACTCATTGTTTAAACCTTGCCAAGATAAATATTTAAACCACCTGATGAATGACTGTAACTCGAAAATTTAAAGAAATTAACAGCCATGAAACGATCGTAGTGATATATTAATTATATTTTTTTAATAATTTTGTTATATATTTAAATAATATAAATTAAATAATCTTATGTATTGGCTTAAGTTTTTCATTGTATGATTTGCCTAATAGTCATTTTGTCTCTAATTTAATATAATATATATATATATATATTGATAAAAATGGTAAGACAACAAAACAAAGAAAGAAACCTCGATATTATGTGAATAGAGGAATTTATCTGCGAATGTAATATGAAAAAATGCATTTTTCCAATGGCCGGATAACTGAAGAGATGGTGGCGTGGGTTTCCACCTCGGCATCCAAAACTCGGAGTTTTATCATGGCTACCGAATAATTGTCTCATATTACATTTATATATATATGTGTGTGTGTGTGTGTGTGTGTGTGTGTGTGTGTGTGTGTGTGTGTGTGTGTGTGTGTGTTTGAGTGTGTGTGTGTATGAAAATAATTCAATTAAATGAAGCTTAAGTGTTTTGGTTCTTGGTTTTGTTCTTTTTTTTTTAGAAGTACAAAGTTATGGTTTTGAAAAGAACATAGAAGTTTTAATAAGAAATAGAGTTCTAATAAATGTAGTATTTGAAGTTTATTTCAATGAAAATTCATCGAGTTACATAAATTCTGTTATTTTCTCTTTTGATTTACAGACTCTTAATTAACAAAAGCTTATTAATATCCGTTTTTCAATATTTTGAATATACATCAAGCACATAAAATGGATTAATTAATACTGATGAAAGTTATTATGGAAATATCTTTAACTGTAGTCTGGAACAGTAGTTTTAAAACTACCAGTTATATCTTAAGACATCATGTGTTTCTGTCCATCCGTCCATTATTCTTGAACGGGTTGGGTGAGAAGAGTCTTCAGGCACCACATCCCTAGTGTCCTATCACATACAACTGTCATTAGACTTTCTGACTGGATTCCCAAGTTTTGATATATTTGAGGACGATATTTTGCTAATAAGCATACGAACTTTCACTTCAGTTTTACTATTATTGGTTATTGATTTTTGTCGAAGCTCTTTCGTCACATATGTGGTCCCTTTAATGGCTATTCGTTCCTCTTTACTGTGTCCCCTCTTCTTTCTAGCCTTATTCTGTTTACTCCATCTTAGTTTTCTGTGGTACGTATCCTTGTCTGCTAATTCGTTTGCATCTGTTCATATGAGTGTCTATGTGTTTGGCATATGCATGTGTGTCTAGTGTGTGTGTGAGGGAGGATTTGCATATTGTACCGTTTGTACCTGTGTCTATCGTTTCTCCCTTAATAATAGTAAGTAGACCGAGCCCAAACAGAAAACACGAATGGAATTGTAACACTCCTACCTCACAACCTAACGACTGAAGACAAATAGAGCAAAGAAAAAGATAAAGGGAGACATAACTACAAACAGTACAATATACAGACCCATACATATGCACACATGACACGCGTACACAGAATAAACACAGACACAGACACAGACGCAAATATGTACGCAGATAAGAATACGTACCGCAGAAAGACAAGAATAAGGCCAGACAGAAAATGAGACACAGGGAAGAACAAATACTCATTGAGAAGGTCACACAATATGTGACGAAAGAGCTTTGACGAAATAATCAATACCTAATAATAAAATGCTGGAGTGAAAGTCAAACAATGCGTGTGTTTTTTGGCAAAATGACCGTCCACAAATATAGCAATATACAAATATATGCATAAACAAATAATGAAATAATATGAAAGGTTTCTTACAGTGCGAAGAGAGAATTACTAATTTATTAATTCTTTACATTGCAAGATAATTGCCCATCTACTGCGGAACAAACAACTTACGAATTATATATTATTTTTAAAAAAACGGAGATCACCAAGTATAATCTTAGCCTGAAGTAGTTGTGTTGGCGTCAGAGGAAATAGTAGTAACAGGAGATGTAATGGTCGTGGAAATAGTAGTACTAGTGTAGTAGTCATAGTGGTTGTAGTGACAATGGCAGTATCAATAGCAGTGGGAACCGTGGCAATGTTGTAGGTAATGTTTAATAATGTTAGGAAAATAATGGAATAAATACGGAACCCAGAATATCATCTGGTTTAACCTGCTTTTTGGTAAAAAAAAATGGGAAATCAAATACAGTAAAATTTTCTTGGCGTTAATTAAAGGAAAACCTTTTTCTGGCCAGTCAGATGTACAACAAATTGTTTAACAAAAATGGCGTTTAGACCAGCTGCAGTTGCGTAAACAATATCGACAGCCTTATAATGAGTAAACCAAACGGTGCTAGTTTGTATAACAACTCAAATGACGAGTGTAATTTAAAGATGGAAAATATATTAATTAATGCTATTATCTAAAAGACGAAAATGAAATCGCTGTTGGGTGGCGTCAAATACAAAAAATATATTTGTATGATTAAAGGCAACATCGTTTACAGAATTCCAAATTTACTTTGGAGAGTTTCATTTATATAGAGTTATACGTGGCAATTAATAGAATAATGTGTTAAATATTTACTGGACAATCCTCCGACGTAACATATCAAGGCAGCCATGCCAGGTATGTACTACAGAGTCATTAACAAAATGTTTTGACAGTTGCAATATATTAAAATTCTGTCAGGAAAATAAGTAACACCTGGTAACCAACATAAAGATAGATCGAGATAACAGATGTAAACAATATGATCAACTTGAAATTTGTAATGCGGTGTCCTGTGGCGTTACACGCCAACGCGAGAACATTAGCATTGGAAAATTTTCCTTGAAGATATAGAATCGAATCCGAAGTTTCGTAATTCATCATCTAACGACAGCTGATCTGACAACAAACTCGAAATGATAGAAAAGTACATTTTAAACATGATTGTATACATACATAATGCAGTGGAATGATAGGATTGTTAGCGACTCGGAAGAAATATCCTGCGGCTCTTTATGTTCTGAGTTCAAATCCCATCAGATCCAATTTTGCTTTTTATACACTCAGTCCCCAGGGTTGCTCAAATAAAGTCCTATTAAGTACTGGGAATCGAAGATATAGAATTAACCCTTCTTCCCGCAAACTTCGTAGCCTTGTGTCTAAATGAGAATCCCTTACATACATACGTACATACATACATATGTATACTCAGCAGCCATATGCGCATAAACACATATACATACACTCAAGCACACACACACACATATATATATATATATATATGTATGTTGTTATGTATGTGTGTGTGTACGTGTGTGTGTGAGCAATAGTTATCTGAGTCATTCAAGTGCTTAGTTGTAGGTCATGAGTTATGAGACAGTTGATTAGTTTGGTCGCTTTATATCAATAGTATTTGCTAAATACAAGGGTCGGTCCGCTGAACTTGATGATTAAATTAATAATAATGCTCGAATTTCAATTCGCATTTTGCAGATTTGCAGATTTCAAATTCGTTGATTGTTTTCCGAGGTCTATCAGTCACTTTGTATTTTTACTTTACTTTTATATAGTGTTTTAGTATAAATGTTATCAATAACTCTATTTTTTTTTAGATACACCTAATAAATCTATTGACATTAGTTGTGGGGTGGGGGAGTTTCTGCTTTGTTTTTTTTTTTTGTTTTGTTTTTTTTTTCTTTACTGACCTGCTAATTGATCTTCGTTTCAGATTATCTGGTCTAATTACTTCCAGCCCCACCTTCTTTACAAATTCATCATTTGTACAATCTCGTTTAGAGCATTTCAATCACAGCTCTATAATTCACTAAGACGGCGTGCCAGTGAACTGCTAATTTACTATTTCTCTGCTAATTAAAAAGTAATATAAATTTCCGTAACCTGGCTTGCTACGATGGAATATATTATCAACCGATTCACATGCAGCCCTTCATTGAAGAATTTGATGACTTAATTCTCTTTGACAGCCTTCTCATATTATTCTTTGCTGAGAGAATCCATTCTATTAGGATATTGCCTAAGCATTTGCTGAGAGAATCTGTTCTATTAGGATATTCTCTTACTGAGCGAATCTTTTCTTTAAGAATATTTTCTTATTCTAAGGCGGCGAGCTGGCAGAAATGTTAACACGCCGGGGGAAATGCGTAGCTGTATTTCGTCTGCCGCTACGTTCTGAGTTCAAATTTCGACGAGGTCGACTTTGCCTTTCATCCTTTCGGGGTCGATTATATAAGTACCAGTTGCGCACTGGGGTCGATAAAATTGACTTAATCCGTTTGTCTGTCCTTGTTTGTCTTCTCTGTGTTTAACCCCTTGTGGGTAGTAATGAAATAGGTATTTCATCTGTCCTTACATTCCGAGTTCGAATTCTGCTGAGGTCGACTTTGCCTTTCATCCTTTCGGGATCGATAAATTAAGTACCAGTTGCGTACTGGGGTCGAAATAATCGACTGGCTCCCTCCCCAAAATTTTCAGGCCTTGTGCCTAGAACAGAAAAGAATATTTTCTTATTCTTTGCTGAGAGATTCTGCCGTTTAATACGTTCTCTTAACACAACTTTTTAGTTTATAGTGAACCAGCGAGAGAGTTTCAACGTGGTCATTTTACCTGCTGGAAATAGCAGATAAATTTTCTCAAAAAAAACAAACATCCGAAAATGTCAACAAAACTTGGAAAAAAAAGCGCAAATGTTCTCACCGCCAGATTTATTTTTATTATTTTTTATTTATTTATTTATTTGCGGATTCATAATCTACGAGGCCCAACACATCTGCTAGAAATAGCAAATAAATTTTGTCAAATATCACTATAAAGTGCTGGGAATCGAAGATATAGATTTAGCCTCCTTCCCTCAAAACTGTGTGGCCTTGTGTCTAATTGTGAATCCCTTACGTACATACGTACATACATACATACACACATACATACACACATACATACATACATACATACATACATACATACATACATACATACATACATACATACATACATACATACATATGTATAATCAGCAACCATATACGCATAAACACACACACATGTATGTATGTTGTTGTGTATGTATGTATGTATGTATGTATGTATGTATGTATGTATGTATGTATGTATGTATGTATGTATGTGTGCATGTATGTGTAAGGACACAATGGACAGAACAGTTACAGATATGCAAAAGAATGGAACTCTTTTCATTATAGAATTGTTGAATCAGAACTGAATTGGGGTTAAACAATAGACTTATTTAAGACATCTTTTTTTCTGTTTTGTCTTTTACTGATATCAAGCCCCAATAATCTTTCAGAATTCGAATGGTTATTATTCGACCCTAGCAGTAAGCCTTTTCCCTCTTCTCTCTCTTACTCACAC
>NC_042997.1:132391017-132406017 GCF_006345805.1 Octopus sinensis | reverse complement strand
AGAATAAGTCCCGGGGTCGATTTGCTCGACTAAAAGGCGGTGCTCCAGCATGGCCGCAGTCAAATGACTGAAACAAGTAAACGAGTAAAAGAGTATGTGAAACGAAGGCATTTTTCTTCCACTTTTATGTGTTTTCCACATATTTTCAACCTGTATATATATATCCAACACTGTATTATTCAGTGTGTCCTGTCTTCTTTTATGGCGGTAGATGTATTTAAAAAAAAAAAAGTTACTGTTAGTTTTTAATTTACGTCGATTGATCTTGTAGAGGTTCCCTCGATGACTTTGGCAATAATATGGGCATTATAACTCAATTTTCCTTTCTCTCTGAATTCGAAGGAACTATTCACCCATCGATTAATACCACTGGTAGAAAAAAGTCATTAAATTTATTCTAACTAGGCATAGGAGTGGCTGTGTGGTAAGTAGCTTGTTAACCAACCAGATGGCACGGGTTCAGTCCCACTGCCTGGCAACTTGGGCAAGTGTCTTCTACTATAGACTCGGGCCGACCAAAGCTTTGTGAGTGGATTTGGTAGACAGAAACTGAAAGAAGCCCGTCGTATATATGTATATATATATGTTTGAGTGTGTGTGTATGTTTGTGTGTCTGTGTTTGTCCCACAACATCGCTTGACAGCCGATGCTGGTGTGTTTACGACCCCATCACTTAGCGGTTTGGCAAAAGAGACCGATAAAATAAGTACTAGGCTTACAAAGAATAAGTCCTGGGGTCGATTTGCTCGACTAAAGGCGGTGCTCCAGCATGGCCACAGGCATATGACTGAAACAAGTAAAAGAGTATAGTAAAATTATATTTAGAGTGTAAACGCAAGTTATGAGACAGTAAAGAGCAAGGAAGATATCGAGAGAGTTTATTTTTAAAAAGTTTTCTACTGTCAATGAAAAGTTGTTGATGATGTTATTGTTGTCGTTGCTGTTGTTGTTGTTATTGCTTTTCTTTAAAAAATGTATGCGCCCTTTTTAAAGCCTAGCCAGGCTTATGGGCCCGGTTTCCCGGTTTTAATGGCGTATGTGTTCCCCAGCTGGACGAGACGCCAATCCATCGCAGCGTTACTCATTTTTACCAGCTGAGTGGACTGGAGCAACGTGAAATGAAGTGTTTTGCTCAAGAACACAACGCGTCGCCCGGTCCAGGAACTGAAACCACAATCTTACGATCATGATGCTGCCACCCTAACCACTAAGCTACGCGCCTCCACATTGTTTTTCTTACTTCGGCAAAAACAACTCAATCTTGATTAAGCTGACCATGACCAAAGACGTTCCAGCTTTGACCACCTGGTATTGGCAAGCAGGCAGAATCGTTAGCACGTTGGACAATATGCTTCAATGGCATCTCTTCCACTGCTTTACGTCCTGAATTCAAATTCCACCGCGATTATCTTTGTCTATCATTCTTTCAGGGTCGTAAAAGTAAGTACCAGTTGAGCGCTGAGGTCGATGTAACCGACTTATCCCTTCTCCCAAACTTACTGGCCTTGTGCTAAAACTTGAAACCATGTATTTATTTTTTATATATAAACTCTTAGAACGATTACATTACCTAATTCTTCGTCAACTGTTTGTGACCTTAGAGAAAGATTTTAGATTAAATTTAGCTGCTATTTCTGAGAAGTTAACTGACGACGTAAAGGCTTTCGCGTTTGCGTATGAAAAGATTGCAGTCGAAATCTGAATCTAGAAATGTGTCACAACGAACATTATACTCTATAAGAATTGGACAACCACTTGGAAGGCTAGCAGTGCGTAGCTCCGAGCGTTGTTTTCGTGGCCAATACATTAGTGAATTGTTCAGTCAGTCTAGTTATAAATTGTTTGAGAGGGGAGTAAGATCACTTACAATGGCTTTCACGGTTATGATACAGTCGATAACTTTAGAAGAACATGGACCGATATTAAAGAGAAAGGGAGGAAGGAACTAGAATTAAATGTAGCGATGAAGCCAGTAAATGCTAGATTCGATTCTATACTTTCTCCATTGTAATTAAGCTACTGTTAAATTTGTATTTCAACCCATCGAATGTGAAAACCATTTGACGTTGCCAAACTGATACTTATGTTAAAACGCTTGGAAATATTGATTTCTTTGACTAAGTACAAAGATCACTTACTTTTCAAAGGATATACATATTCGATTGTATCGATCTCAGTACATTACTAACAGTGATTTTATTGACCCCCGAAGAGACGAATGCTAAAATTGACCTTTGTGGAGTTTGCACTCAAAAGTTTGAGGATCAAATCAGAATGCTACAAAGCATTTAGTCCAGACTTGTCTCTTTTTTCTATTCCGCAGCCACTGTTTCATAGAACGTATCCATTTTCAACTTCGGAATTTTATTATTGAAGAGAAATGGAAGTAGTCGAGTGTATTGGTGGCTACATGGTTAAGGCGTTTGCTTCGAAATCTCGTAGTTCCGGGTGCGACATCTTAAGCAAAGATGATCTTCCTCAGTCAAGTTGATCAGTACCTTGTGTCTGTGTCTGCATGTGTGTGTGTGTCTGTCTGTCTGTCGGTGAGTGTATAACGTATATGTATGCGTGTATACGTGTCTCTGTATCTGTGTGTCTCTGTGTGTCTATGTGTATGCCTGTATGTGTGTATGTACGTGGGTAAATATTTGAGAGCCTTAGGTGTGAGAGGAAATTGTAAGAATGTAAACACGTTCCTCCTATACTTTCAATGTAAGTAGTGAGACCTCTGACGTCCTCGTTTTACAGTTTGTTAGCTATTACTCAAGGGAGATGTACTCAATTTCTTTCCACAATCGAAAATATGAGACATTCCACGCAAATTCCTTGTATCAAATTTTACTCACAAGTTTTGGTCACCACGAAGCTATGATTTGCAAAGACTTGCACAAAGTGTTACACGGTGGCATTGAACCCGACAACACGTAGTTCTAATGTGAACATGCTACTCTTCCATTTTAGCAAATTTGAATATTTTATTCTTTACATGTTTTACTCATTGGACTGTAACCATGCTAGGGAACCGCCTTGAAGAGTTTCAATCGAACAAATTCTCCCCTTTTCTTCTTTCCTTTTCATTCCCTTTTTTATCTGGTACTTATTCTATCGTTTTCTTTTGCCGAACCGCTAAATTATGGAGACGTGAGCAAACCAACACCGTTTATCATGCGGTAGGGGATGACAAACACGTGCTCACATACACGCACATACATACACATTAACACGCATTTCATATACATGTGTGTGTGTGTGTATTTAGATCAATTATGCACAATTTTACATTCGATTTGAAAAGAGAAATGCCCCAAAAACGAAACAAATAATGAAAATATACCAACAACAGAATATTTAATGAAAAACCGTATTAGCTACATTTGGAACTAAACTTTAAACGCTAAAAAATACGCATTTTGGAACATGCTTAAAAATAATAACAAAGTAGAAATATATGAACAATGGATGACCTCGATATCGTTGGTCTTTCCACGCAAAGTATTGATAAAACCAATCACGGAATAACTTGGACAACTGAAACAACGAAAGGGGGAATTAACATTAGAGTAAATGAAAGCAGAAAGTGAATTACTGTTGTGGGGATAATAGCAATAAGAGTGCAGTCCTCCTCAGTAATGAATGGTATGTGCTAATCACTATAAATAGGTGGCATCGGTCAGAGTAGGGAAAGAGTACGAAGAAAACGTTCTTTGATAGTCGTATCTTGACTGGTCTAACAACGTCACTGCTGTATCGAAGTGGGCGTTATTACAATCCGACATCAACAGCGCGACGAGGAATTAACAAACTCACATTTTTTTCTTCTGTGTGAATTTTCCGAGAAGAAAATCGTAAAATTATGGGAAATTTGTTGGCTAGTTTGCTCCAGTAGCGAAAACAGCAAGAACAACAACTGAAAGAACAACAACAGCAGCTACAACAGCAAGGCCAATAGCTGAAGCAACAACAGCGAAAACATCTGATAGCACAACAAGAGCAGCAGCTACAAATGCAAGAACAACAGCAGAAGCAACAACAACAATTACTAATACAGCAACAAATGTTGCTATTAATGAAGAGTAAGTCGTCAGGAAATGCTGAAAAAATGTTCTCACCAGATTACGTTGCGAACTCAGTAGCAGAGTTTAAGTACGAACCAGACGAAGGAGTTACCTTCGAGGTTTACTATAGAAGATATGAACAAATCTTCAATAAAGAGTGCACAGATTGAGATGACGATATGAAAATGCGTTTAATCATAAGAAAAATGGCAGCAGGAGAACATGAGCGTTACATCAATTACGTACTTCTGATAAAAACCTTCTGAAATTATACTTTAAAGATACTATATACATATTGTGTAAAATTTTAGTAAGAAAAGCTCGTTGTTCAATGCACGTTAGAAATGTTTGAACCAAGAAGAGGACTACACCACATATACTGGTAGAGTCAACAGAGAATGTGAAAAGTTCAAGCTGGACGAATTGATGCCATTATTCGTTTATTTGTTTCAGTCATTTTACTGTGGTCATGCTGGAGCAGCGTTTTAATCGAGCGAATCGACCCCAAGACTTATTCATTTTAAGACTAGTAGTTATTCTCTCGGTCTCTTATGCTGAACCGCTAAGTTACGGGGGCGTAAGCACATCGGCATCGGTTGTTAAGTGATGTTGGGAGGACAAACACAGACACACAAACACATACATACATACATATATGTATATGCATGTATATATATATATATATATATATATATATATATATGTGTGTGTGTGTGTGTGTGTGTATATATATATATACAGGTGTTTTCGCTCAATAAACACTCACAACGCCCGGTGTGGGAATCGAAACCGCGGTCCTACAACCGCGAGTCCGCTGCCCTAACCACGGGCCATTGCGCCTCCACAGACACACACATATATATATATATATATATATATATATATATATATATATATATATATATATATATATATTATATATATATATATATATATATATATATATATATATAATATATATATTATATATATATATATATATATATATATATATATATATATATATATATATATATATATATATATATATATATATATAATATATATATATATATATATATATATATAGATATATATATATATATATATATATATATATATATATATAATATATATATATATATATATATATATATAATCAATAATAAAAGGGTAAAATTATTATTATTATTAATTTTACCAAGTAGTGTTCAGTATGTAAAAAGAAGTGTCTTTTTATATATATATAACACTTCGGAATAAAGCATACAGTGAAAACACAAATTAATAAACTTATCAAGGAAAACTGATTATGTAAATATTTTACTTCCTAAAAATACATATGACATATTTTATCCAACAAAAAATTTCTGTGCATTTTCCTTCTTTTTATAATTTTCACTATAATTCACATATGGAAATTTTTTATATTGAACTTTGCACTGTGTGTGCGTGTGTGTATGCTACTTTTGGTTTCATGTTAAGAAAATATCTTAATATCTTAACAATTTTTCAAGCTGATCATATGAAGGAATGGTGTTCGTCTCCAATTTGGATGAAAACACGGAAAATCTCGGAAAAAGTCTTAGGAATTCACAAAACGTCTCGTAAAGAAAACAAGAAATCTAGCGGCGCTACTCTTGGATGACACATTTTGAGTGATTATCTACTTTGGGCTTGACTTTTGCGGGGAAAACCGTGTTGGATAGTGCATTTGTTTGCATTATATTGTATCATATTCTGGATGTTTGATGTTTGTATGTTTGTGTGCCGAGGGAGTTCATCAGAGAGGCATGATCCTTCTCTGTGGAGTTTGTGAGTTGTATATATTCAATGTTCACGTTCAGGGAAAGAAACTATCCTTGTGTGGTTGGCGGCGCAGGCGTTGGTTTCTCTTTGAAGTGTATGAGTGTGAAATTCTGCTTGTGTATGCAGGGAGAGAATGTTTCATTCCTAATATTTAAGATGTAATATGTGGTTGACTGTATGATACTTAGCTTTTCAGTGATACAAAGCTCACATGTAGTAACACCGTCCTCTATATTTTCTGACTTTAACAATGATGTTCCATGTTTTCTGGAGGGCTGCTTCCTTCTCCTTCTATCAATATCCATATGATATTGGAGAGTGATGTCGCATGACTTTTATTTTTGTCCCTGAATGATGCTAGGCTTTATGTCTCTTTCCTTGAAAGAGTCGCCCGCCATTCCGATGTTACTCTTTGTTATTCCGTAGGGATCCATGATCTTGGCCGTCTATACAAGTTCTTTGTCCAGACAGTTATTATTTATAGGACAGCGGTTTGGAGATCTACAGTTACAGTGTCTTTCGGAGGTATTTCTGGTGGCACTGTGTGTATGTTTGTGTGTGCGTGTGTGTACATGCACATATGGGTGTGTATGTTTATTTGTATCATGTGTGTCGTTGTGTTTGTGGCAACTGTGTTGGTTTCGTTACATCCCTAAAATTTTTTTGTTCGGGTAGAATAAATTGCAAACTTACAAATAAATGCTGGGGTAATTTATTAGACTAAACCCTTCATGACTCTGCCGCAGCCTTACGGTAGTCGGATGACTGAAACGACTATAAGTAAAAGAAACGAACCCAGTGACAGAGTCTTTACATGATCGACGGGATGGTCTCGACTGGAATGCCTAGAATGTCTGGTCTTTTCAATATGTGCTGGCCTAGGAATAAACATTCAAAGCAGTTCCACCATAAATGGGGGTGATAAGTTATTCATAACCTGTGGTACCTATTTTACAGTGTGGTGGACAGAGACATTTGAAGTGTCTAGGCCACAGATGGAAAATAAATAAATAAGTAAATAAATAAATAGATGAATATATAAATGGATAAATAAGTAAAGTGTGAGAAAAACATATCCGAAAGTGCAAAGATAGTGCAGAGGCTGTCAAAATACAAATGCATAGAAAAAATGGTGGAAGGTTTTATAAACGTTTAGTGAAGACTCAGTAGAGAGAGATCTTAGTAAGAAGTTAACAGAGAAAAGGGAGGGAAGGATAAAGGAGAAAAAAAGAACATACATGAAAAAAAAACAATGAATAATGGAAATGAAGTGGGGATGGAAATGGTGGGTTGTCAAGAAATAATGGGATGAGGTGGTGGTAGTGGTGGCGGCGGTGGAAATTGTGGTGGTGCTGCTGCTGCTACTGCTGCTGGTAGTGGTGGTACTGGTGGTGGTGAGATAAACGTTGTGACAAACTGTAAGGTTGGTGATGAAAAGGAAGTCGATGCTGTTGTTAGTAGTGTGGTGGTGTGGTGGTGGTGGTGGTGGTGGTACGAAGGTGGTGAAAGTCACTGGGGTGAAGATTAGTGGAGGTGGAGATGCTGATATAGGCGATGCTGGTGTTGAAGTTGGTCGACGTCTCATCGTTGTCATCGTCATCATCATCGCCATGGAGCTGATGTGGACGATGGTAGCAGGAGTTGGTGGTGGTGGTGGTGGTGGTGGTAGGGGTGGTGGCGGTGTTGAGCTAGATTTTTTTTCGAACTGACGAGAAAGAAGAGAAACGAGCGGGAAGGTTCGGAGGAGAAAAAAGAAAGAAGAAAGAAAAGGGTAAAGATAAAGAAGAAATATTTTTGAAAAAATGGAAAAACAACAGACGAAAACAATGAAAGCATATGAAAGTAAAAGGAATAAAAAAAAAAAACGAAAATAAAAGCCGTGCCAATCATAGATTTATTGACCTTCGTATTATGTGAGAATGTGTGTGGGTGTTTGCAATGAAGAGATGAACGTCAACACTATATAAAATGTGTGTGGATATTTGCATCTATGTATATGTGAGTGTGTGTGTGGAAAAAGCTGTACGAATGTATGTGTTTATATATGCATATATATATATGCATATATATATATATATGTATGTGTTTATATATGCATATATATATATGCATATATATATATATATATTTGAGAGATAGGGGGGGATAGAGAGAGAGAGCGAGTGTGTCGTGATTTATAAATATCATCAATCTAAGCAATTCAGCTCTTCCCGCTTTCTTCTCAAATTCATCTGCCTTGGCTATTCGAGTCAACTGATTACATAGTAAATTCACATCGCTTGTAAAAATCTTATCATCATGTATCTTCTCTTTTTATTTCACGTTTACACTTTCTCCCTTCCTTTCCTTCTCTCTTTGTACTTTGCTTTTCAGTGTCGTCTGCCCACCTCGCTCTCTCGCTCTGCCTCGCTCTTTCTCTCTGCATTCCGTTTCATATATTCTGTCTTTCTCTCTATCTGTCTATCTATTTATCTATCTATCTGTCCGTCTATCTATTTATCTATCCATCTATCTCTTTTCTCCATGCCCATTCTGTCTCTATTTCTCTCCTTTTCTCTCTCTTTCTCACTATCTCTATCTCACTTTCGATCTCCTACACTCTCTCTCATTCCCTCCTGTTTCTCTTTCATTCATTCTCTTACTCTCTCTCTCTCTCATCCCCCCTGTTTCTCTTTCATTTATTCTCTCACACTCTCTCACCAGCTCTCGTAATATTTTTACATTTTCTTAACGACACCAATCAGAGCAAAACATTGTTTTTTTATATTCCTTGCTTTTTTTCTTACTCTTTTTTTACATCATTTCAAACGTCTCTTTCTCTCTCTCACACAATCTCTCTCTCTCTCTCTCTCCTTCTTTATAATCTGCTTTCTCTCCCTTTTTCTCTCTACTATACAACGAGTATCCCTCCCATAAGGTTTCCTTTCTGTTCTTACTATTCTCCATTCTCTCTTTTGTCCTAGTCTGTACTTTTCAATCTATTTGTTCAATCACCAACTTAGTTGATTTTATTATATATTTTCTTTATCATTCTTTTAAACTTTCTTATCCTGCCATATATCAATGCCTTACAACCCGTCCACTTCTTTCGCCACCACCACACACACATTTGCTTCTGTCTTTCACATTATCTATAGATAATGCTCACACACACATGCACACACTCTTACACAAACACATGCACACAATCACGTATACATAAAATTATAAATACAAAACGGCTCATACATAGATACGCACGTACACACATACACTCACATACACACACACGCACACATACACATACACATACACACGCATACACGTATACAGACGCATTGTATATTACTTTTAGGAAAGTTCATTTGAACCGGAACTATGTATGAAGACACGTGAACCGCTACTGCTAGTCTACTGTCAGAGAATATGGAGTGAAGGTTTTCACGGAGAGGGAACCACGAAGACAGGACCACAAACTAGTGGGAAGCTCCACAGAACGGTACTCCAATTCCATTGACTACAAGTCAAAGCGATAGCTTCCACATGACCACTCGGTTAGAGACACAACATCCACCACCCATTTAAATCCCAGTTTACTGTTAGTAAAAAGGACAGAGTATTGACGTCCTATGTACTTTTGATCATAGGTCTGTATAGCAACAGTAGCAACAATAAAAACCACCCCTCAGATAGTACCTGGTTCTGTACATTTGGCACAAGCTAATACAGGTTTTTTCCGATATCGTATTTTAAGATGTTAACACCCAATAACGTTTCAACTCTAGATCAGACATCTGTCCGTAGCAAACTCTTAGTCTTGGTTTCCTCTTCTCATTTTTTTTTTCATCGTAGGAACTTCAAGAACGAGTCTGAGTTACACTAAATCTGTTATCACTCAGGCGCAGTCATAGCCGTGTGATTAAAAACTCGCCTTGCAATCACGGGATTTTAGTTTCAGTCCCACTGCGCTGCACCTTGAACATTTGTTTTTTCTACTGTAACCCCAAGCTGACGATTGACTTATTAGAGAATATGGCAGACGGAAACTGTATGGAATCCCGTTGTATATATGTTCGTGTGTATGCGTGCATGTGTGTGTTTGTGTATGTGTTTGCCACCACCCGCCACCATATGACAGCCGGTATTGTTTTGTATACTCACCTCAACTTAGCCGTTGAAGAAAAAAGACCGATATAATAAGTACAATACTTTACAAAACTAAGTGCTTGGATTACTTTGTTCGACTAAGAACTCGTTAATGCGGTGTCCCTGCATGACCGCAGCCCAATAGCTGAGATAAGATAAAAGGGAAAAAGTCAATTACTTTCCTTCAATAACAGCAAGACTTTTAACATTCTTGTACAACCAGGCGCAGGCGTGGCTGTGTGGTAAGAAGCTTGCTTCCCAACCACATGGTTCCAGGTTCATTCCCACTGCATGGTACCTTGGACAAATATCTTCTACTATAGCCTCGAGCCGATCAAAGCTTTTTAAGTGGATTTGGTAGACGGAAACTGAAAGAAACCCGTCGTATATATTTGTGTGTCTGTCTGTGTTTGTCCCGACGCCATCACTTGACAACCGATGTTAGTATGTTTATGTCCTCGTAACTTAGCGGTTCGGCAAATGGGGCCGACAGAATATTTATACTAGGCTTACAAAGAATAAATCCTGGGATTGATTTCTTCGACTAAAACCCTTTAAGGCGGTGCTCCAGCATGACCGCAGTCAAATGGCTGACACAAGCAAAAGAATAAAAGAAGGAACCACCTATTTCCTTCCTCACACCGTTTTTTTTTTTTTCCAGGACAGAATCCACCATTTCTCACCCAACTATATCTTTCAAGTCGGATGGTATCTCTAAATAAACTAATTTAAGTGATATACCGTATTTGATAGCGCAAAAGGCGCACCCCAATTTCAGCAGTACATATCCGGGAAAAAAAAATTTTAATGCACTAATATAGAAGACCCAAGGTGATCTCTTTGAGATTTCTGTTTTTATTTCTATTGTTGTTGTTTTTTTTTTAATGGTTGTCTCAAAAATCCCTTTTCGTTAGAAGTACGTCTCATATGCTATGAAATACGGTGTCAATTATTCAGATCGTCGACAAATTACTTATTGAAGCACATGAGCTTAACTTTTCACTTTCATGTTGAAAACAGTCCTAATACTTTAAGGCTTTCACATTTGTCTCCTTTAAAATCTCATAAACCAAATAAGGGTATTTACCACACTTTCAGTGACGAAATATTCTGATATACTGACGAAAATATATACTGTATCAGGAAGTAAAAACTAACCGTCAACAAGTCCAATACAGACTGTTGCCTGTAAAAGCATTTAATGAAAAATGACATTGCAGAGCGATAAGACTCTACTGCACAACTTTCCGGCTTGTAATATATCAACCGACATGTTAAGTTACCCATGCGTACTGGTTTTATCAACTCTCTACTCTTCTATTTTTATACAATAGTTTTTTTCAGAGTTGAAGCCGCTATATTAGCTGCTTACATCACCTCAGATTATATCTTTTCCCTCTCTCAATGTCCCACTCTCTCTCTCTCTCGCACACACACCACACACACACACACACACACACACACACACACACACACACACACACACACACACACACACACACACACATATATATATATATATATATATATATATATATGTATATATATAAAGACAAAAAAGAGAGAATAAATTTCAGAAGTCACTGTTCTTAATCACTCAATACATTTCACAGCATCGGAATATTTCACAGCGTACATTGGTGCACTCAGATATATATATATATATATAACAATATATAGAATTATTAATAGTTATCGCCAAGCTAATATGGCAGTCCAGAAATATAGAACGAATGCTGCCGTTGATTAGCTCCAAGAGGCCATCGCCTCTAGCTAGCTATGTGACACATGAACTTGTGTGCATTATTACCCCTCGACCTCCCCTGTTCGAAGGTTATAATGGACACAAGTTCATGTGTCACATAGCTAGCTAGAGGCGATGGCCTCTTGGAGCTAATCAACGGCAGCATTCATCCTATATTTCTGGACTGACATAATTAGCTTGGCGATAACTATTAATATCCAGTACTGCTGCCGTGGTCTCCTTTAGAGAGACTTAGAAATATTAATATTTCTAATATATAAATATATATATCTGTTTATAAATATATAAGCAGATATAAATCGTAAATATACTTGCATGAGATCTTATGTGCTAGTATATCCGTATTATAAATCAATGAGAGTATTAAAAGATGCACATGGTGAATGTAAGGCGGTAATCCAGGTAGGTGAGATGGTGGTGTAAGATGATTTTAGGAAGTATCTTCGGCGGGTACAAAGTCTGACGGCAATTCCGAGGATATCTACGTTGAGATGGGCAAGTTATTTCCTACCATAACAATTATCTACATTTTTCTCATCAAAGGAAATTTATGAGGTTTTACAAAAGAATTCATTTAATTTTTTTTAACTTAAGAACTTTTTAAGAATTTTAAAAATTCTAATGCTGTATCGAAAGAACATATTGTTTTGGCGAATGATATATAATAAAAGCCGTTTAAATAGACTAGCAGAAAGACCGCCCTCCGGGAGGTTTTCTGCTAGCCCCTTGATAATATTTTCACATTTGATTCACATTTCTAATCAGTTTTATATTTTACCGTCTAATTATTTCTTTGTATAATAGTGCTCACTTGCTTAGTGAGCACTATTATTGCCTTCATTATTTTATCACAGTCATAATCTTTCTCTTTTAAACAAACATCACTTTAGTCCAACAACAGAGGAAGAAGCAATTTGTCAAGTTTCACCTTCCCCTCAAAGCAACATGTGAGAGATAGGGGGAGAGAGAGAGCATTGCAAACAATCAATAAAATAAACATGAAATGAAAATATCGAATAATTAAATGGTATTACTACAGATGTATACGCCTCCGGGTTTATTGCCTCATAGCATCCAGAAAAATGGATACTTTTTAACAAAATTTTCTATAAATACCACTTAGATGTTGTGGCTTCAGAGTATATAGGGATTTATGGAAAAGAATTTTTTCCCGAGGAGGTAAAGAGAAGAGTTTTGGAAAATTCATACGATCTTACTTTTTTCCTTCATAACTTTCAGGAAAATTGGAATCTTTTGATGAAAGTTTATACAAATCCCTTTCAAACGGCATACTTTACGATTTTAAAGAAATTTGTGGGTAAAATCTCCGAAAAAATTTTCCCCTCGAATTTCTTTAAAATCGTAATCTATTCCATTTGAAAGGGATTTGTATAAATTTTCATTAAAAGTTTTTACAACTTTTTTGTTTTTACAATCAAAGTTTTTATAATCAAAGAAGATCGACATATGAAGCACGGCTGATTTTAAGACTATATATAAGGGACGCACAAATTCATTTACTAATCAAGAAACAAAAAGCTCAACCGCACTAGCTACTATAAATTAAAAATACGTAATAAAAAATTCAGTCTGAATTGGTCTATTATAACGGAAACCACACCGTACAATGCATATACTAGAAATTGTAAATTATGCACGAAGGAATCAATCAATATACCCCGCACTGATAATAAAATTTTATATAATTAGATTTTGGATGTCATAATTCTTTGTAGATATAAATATTTATCAACGTTCAAATTTTTTCTCAAAAATAATTAGTTTATATGAGTTTAACTCATCTACCCTTTTTACATTTGGACTTAGCTTAAAACACTATTATCAATAGTTGTATAATCTATTTAAACATGTAAACTCAGCTTTTATTATATATCATTCGCCCGAATAGTACGTTCTTTCGATATAGCATTCAAATTTTTTACTGTTCTTAAGAAAAAATTCTTTAATAAATTCTATTGTAAATCCTCTTATATATGATTGCACCTAAGTACGTTGTGAAGTATTGCGATGCTGTGAAATATAATGAGTGATTAAGAACACTGACTTCTGAAATTTATTCTCCCCCTTTTTTTTTTTTTTTTGTTCTTATATCTCTGATCCTCGATTAGATCGCTAATTAGTTACGCTGTATAACGTATAACAAGATAGTTATCCTGTTTTCTTCATTATATGTGTGTGTGTATGTATGTGTGTGTCTGTGTATGTATATATGTGTGCGTGTATATATATGTGCGTACGCGTATATGTATGTGTATATATATATATATATAATATATATATTATATATATATATATATATATGTGCATGTGTATGTGCGTGTGTATGTGTGTGTGTGTCTATCCGTCTGTATGTATGTATTTTTATCGGAAAACCTTATACGAAACCAGTGGTAGAAAACGAATAGTCGAAACTAAATAATAGGAAGTGAGTGGCCTGAAGTGTGCGTGGCTTCGCCAGTAGATATGGGGGAAATGGAGTTGTGTCCCGGAGGAAAATTAGATGGAAAAAGTGAAACCAGATTGATGAAGAGGAAGGATAAGAATTCAAAAGAAGATGTATGTTTCTTGAGTTCATTGTTCAATTTTCAGTTACGTTTTTGTGAAAGAGAAAACCCTGATTTATGAGTTACTACAAACTACCTTATTACTCGATCGCGCAAGAAATTCTAGAATTTTTTAAGTGGGTCCTTGAAAATCAGATACCACCAGCCAGAAATTATTGGAGAAGATGTAACGGGAATATACAGTTACTGATAATGCAGAATTACAGGGCTTTATGCACGGTAATGGTCCCTATCCTCTCGGGTACTGCTAAGAAACATTTCCCTCTACATTCTCTGACAAATTATGGCATTAAATAATTGTAATAAGTGAATTTCGCTCATGGATATCCTGAGACCGACTGGCTGTGTTAATCTAAGGAAATGTGTGGTTTAACCTGTCAATAGCATCTGTTTTCAGAAAGTTTTTCAACCTCTCCCGCCATCTGTTTCCCCTTAGGCACATACACAAGGGTGCAGTTCACGGATCCAAAACATCTACGCTAAATAGGAACAATTTGTGGAGATTTTGTTACCAGGGATAATCATCAAATGGTAATTAATTTCTCGGAGTTCCGATTGTGGAGGTATTAGAAGGTGTGATATGTATGGCTTTCTTACGAACATTTTTTGTTTTGTTCCTTCTCGAAACATGCCTGGCTCATAAGGACCGGTTTCCTGGTTTCCTTGGTGTATAGGTTCCCCA